>NW_026596034.1:20662326-20687873 GCF_907164565.1 Psammomys obesus
AAAAAAAAAAAAAAGGAGCGTGAGAGCAAGTTCCAGGTGTTGGGATTCATAGTAATGTATAATAAGTAAAAGGGTCTAGTGTGTCTTTGACTGGGGAATATGAGCCAGAACGGGAGGCCGGGATTTATAAGGTAGGTTGCTATTACCAAAAGATCTGTCTGCAGCATGCTGTCAGGAGCCCCTCAGCCCATTTAGATCTGTGGCCAGGAAAAAACAAAAATTAATCTATACAGGTTCCTTGTTCCTCTTTTTTGAAGAAAAAGTATGGAATTAAAAAAAAAATAGAGACAGATCAGTGTAACAGAAAGCCATATCAAACATACAGTAGCATGCAATGAATAAGCAGAAAAAGGCTTTTTTTCCAAATATGGATTAAGACGCTTAACAAATGATGCTTAAAATTAAAATTTGCTTTAAAATGGATAGCTGACTAACAACAAATATGTCCACATCAGATATTCTTATCTCATATCACACACAAAAATACATTTTCAACAGGCTCAAACTACAACTATGGGACCCCAGAAAAAAGAAAATTATTGTGACTTAAGGTTAAAACCTTGAAAAAAAAAAAAGAGAGAGTTAGAGAAAACTCAGAAACCACTAACATGGGACAGAAATGAATAGGCTGGTTCCATGAAAATGTACACATTTTCCTGCTTACACTAAAAGAACCAGAATAAGGGCTGTGTGTGCAACTGAAGAAGAGTGAGTGGCTGCAGTGTGTTGAAAACTCTGGAAGGCCAACAATAAAAAGAGAAGCACAGCTTCAAGTAAGTCAAAGTTCTGGTAAGCAGTGTTCACACACACACACACACACACACACACATCACACACACTACACACAACACCCTCACATTACGCATACCACACAGATCACACACACTCACATACAATTACTCATACCACAAACATTACACACACACTGTACATGCCACACACGAACATACACACACAATACACATACAACAAACATCACACATACACACACATCATACATACCACACACATCTCACACACATGCTCAAACACACACACATTACACAAACCACACACATCCCATACACACACATTATACATAACACACATTCTACACATACCACACACATCATGCACACACACACACACACATACCACATACCACACATATCAAACACTGTACGTACACACCACATATACATATGCCACACACATCACACACTCAGCACACACATACACAATACACATACACATACCGCAGACACACACACACACACTCACACTCACACACAGTGGGAATTAGCCTCTAAACCTGTAAAGCCTTTAGTCTCTTCAATGAACAAATCAACATGTAAATGCATGTATTATCACATCACAACAGGAGTGGAAACAGGTCAGCAGGAAAGTGGGTTCATTCATGCAGGAAATTTAAATGGTCACAAGTGCTTTCGATACCAATGATCTAATATTGATTAGAGAGCATAGTCCTTGACCCCATAATCAATTTCTAGAAATTTCTCATTGTAAAATATGCCCTCATCTAGTCAGAGATATCATGTCCCATGACTTATCAATACCAAAAGGTAAGGGAAATACATTTTTAATTGATTATTATTTTTAAAATATGTAATCAGACATTATCTAGCCCGAGAGAGGATGAGATAGGGGCCAAGCATGAAGGTAGATACCCAGAATCCCAGCACTCAAGAGACTGCGGCAGGAGGACCAGGAGTCCACGGACATCTGAGCCACACAGGGAGACCCTATGGATTACAGGGCTGCGGGCGGGGGCACGGCTTAGCCTGTGAGAGCGCTAGCTGCTCTTTCAAGGGACCCAAGTTCAGTTCCCACAACCCACATCAGAGAGCTCAAAAACACCCGTAACTCAGGCCGCAGAACGCGTGTGCCTGTGTGTGTACTGCGCTCATCTGGTCTCCAGGGGCACCCGAACATATGTGGTGTACGCTAACACAACACACACAGATAGATGTGAATAAAGATTTTTAGATAAAAGTTAAAAAATCTTGGTTGTTTGTTTGTTTGTTTGTTTGTTTGTTTGTTTTAGAACAGGAGAAAGGAAGAAAAGAAAGGAAGGGTGTGAAGGAGGGGGCGGGGCGGAGTCCAATCTACCTTGAACAGATGCTCATTACATGAATATACACTGCCTGACGCCTTTAATTTGAAACCCAAACTGCAAGTCTCTGCACAGCCACTTCCCTACGTTTAATCTGTGTCTCCCTTCTTCCATACAAGGAATAATTGTTCTCAAGGCTCGGGAGATAATAGATTTGAATATCTCATAATTACTCATTTGCTTTATAACACGTTCCATTCATAACAATTTCGGAGTAGCAGTACGGCAATCACCAACATGATGCCTCCCTAATACAATGACTGAAAGCCAAAACTAAATTGGTTTTGCTTTTGGTCTTTTTCTGCAGCCATTTTTATGGCTGTGTGGCATGCATGCGTCCCACTCGAGGCCAGGGCATTTATCCACCATGCACTATTTTATCTAATTAAAAAAAAAATTTGTTAGTGTAAGTAATTATTCACTCAGGGCTTACTACAAGTTGTGTTCGTGTCTTTCTAGCTGCCTGGTACTCTGGTACTCTGCTAGTGTTCATTTGCTAACAGGGTCCTCTTGAAAGTCCCAAGGGAAGTTATGCAAGTGCCTCAATGGTACCAGTGCCTGCTACGTAAGCCTGACCAATTGAATATGATCCTGGAGCCACAAAATGAGTCCCAAAAGTTGTCTTCTGACCTCAACGCATGCATGCCCCAACCCAACTCACACATATAATAATAAATAAAACACAATGATAAATTTAAAAATTAGAAAAAGAAAGTCCCAAGAAAAGCCTCCCTCGAGTTCTTGTTCACAAGTTCATTCTCCCATACACTGGTATGTGAGTGTTGGTGATGATAAAAACCACGAGCACACAAGCAGTCTCCTTCAATGCAGTCGATGTATTACATAGTACCCTGCTTTTTAAAATTCTCACAAATTATCACATTCTGTTTCCCATTAAAATCACCAGCTTTGGGGCCTAAGTATCCTCTAAATCTTCTTGTTTACTTTTTCTATGTCTCCCAGTGATTTTACTGGAACTGGTCTTAGAGTTGGTTATTTTGTGTCAGCATTTTCTGAGCCCGACATGTTCTTGCAGCTGGGGATTTGGGATGGTGTTTTATTTCAAGAACGTTTGCTTGTTTTGGTGTTTGTTTTTCTACTCTTTTCTTTAGTTCTTTTTCTTCAGTAATCTTAAATTTGAATGTGTTGGGTTGTCTTTTTCCTTAAAAATGAGGATTTCTTCAAAATTATGTGTATGTATGTGGGTATATGCACAGGAACACAATGCACATGGGGGCCAGAAGAGGGCAACAGATCCCCTGGAACTAGAGTTAAAGCAGTTTGTGCCACCTCAGCTGGTGCTGGAAACCCAACTCCCGTCCTTCTCTTAGCTGCTGTGCCTCTCAACCTCTGAAATGTCTTTTGCCTCTAAGATCTGGTCTTGATTCCTTCTGTGCCTCATTTTTATGCACAGCTGGCTTTCCTGAACTTTTAGAAGGCATTGCTCACAAGCTAGAACCCTTTCTGGACGCCTTGTGCCTTTGTCAGCTGTATGGCTCAGGCGTGAGTGGCTTGCTTTCCGAGACTTCCTTTGCCCTAGTCTCTCCTGCAGATTTTCTCCAAGCTTGGTCGCCCTTTCTCTTGGTTGTCCCTTTCTGATATGACCTTAATTCCATGATCAGCAGTTCCTCCTGAGGGTGTGTTCCCATCCTGGACAGATCTCTTGAGTGGTTAGTTTTCAGGCACCCATAGATATAGCCCTAGGATTCCCCTTGCACTCTCACATTGTGGACTTGAGCAAAGTCACACCCAGTTCCAGCTGGATTCTCAAACTCGTCTGCTCTGCTCTCTAGCTAAGTATGGGCTAACCTGGAGCAACTCTGTTGCCCAGTTTGGCAAACATTCCAATGCTTCCCTCTGCTCCATCCCTCCTGGATGCTGATTCCCTACATATCTCAACAGCTGTCAGCAGTATTTCCTCAGCCACCTGTGTCTGTGGTCTGTAAGGATGCCCTTTCACCTTATTTTACCGTACATGTCCACGAACTTGTCATTGTATTCTGTACTTACTTCATCTGTATTTTTGAGAGCTTCAAGGAGATTCCAAAACCATGCCACTAACACTGTCTTTTTGGCATGTGAACTTGTGTTGTCTTTGAGTTTTTCCACCACAATCATTAGAACTAACCTTTGCTTTTCACAATCCCCTCTTGCCCACTCACCCTCCCCCAGACTGAGGATCACAACTCAGAGTCTTAAACATGCTGGGTAAGTACGGACCCACATCCTAATAACGTT
Organism: Psammomys obesus; assembly: GCF_907164565.1. NCBI lineage: Eukaryota > Metazoa > Chordata > Mammalia > Rodentia > Muridae > Psammomys > Psammomys obesus. Next base: position 20,666,678 of record NW_026596034.1, read on the forward strand.
GATAACTTAGAGCTCTGTGTGCATCACTTCTCCATGGAAGTGGTCTACGATCTATCTCACCCAAGACCAAAGGTCATCACAACCCTTTTATCTTAGCTCTTTCCTCTTCATTCAACTCTTTGTTCTCATTCCCCATTAAGAAAATGTGTGATGGTTTCATCTCTAAAACTTTGAAAGGTGACGCCCATTTTCCCAAAGATACAGAACCGCACAGAGTTAGGAAACTAGCCAGGATCTGTCTGAAACCGGAATCCTGGCTTCCTCTCCTTAGACTGTCCCTCAGAAGCCTCAGAGGAATTTGTAGCATCTGCAGGGGACCAGATGCCAGTGGGATGGAGGCAGATGAGATGCATCCAGGAACTGTGTAAAAGACACTTCCCAGATAGAACCCAGAATGCTGTGCTGAACCTGAAAGTCCTCATTGGTCAGCATGGGGGTGAGCCTGACTTTTGTACCAGGCAGGAGTAGTCTGCTGCCTCAAGTTTTGGATCCTCCATTTCAAAGTCCTTAAGAAATTTGCCTACCTTTTTGTGACCTCAGTTTTCCCATCCATGGGAAAGACTCCTTCCTTCCCCCTCATAGTTCCTGTCCTACTTTCATATCGCACATATTTTTAAAGAAAAGTTCCACATCTGAGACAGAGCATGTGGTATTTGCCTGGCACTGTTGGGTTTATTTAGCTTAACATCATAATCTCCAGTTCTATCCACTTTCCTGAACATTTACACAATTCCATTCCTTGTGGCTGAATCTCATTTCATTTTAACTTTTGTTTCCCTGCTGGCTAAGGATACTGAACATTTTTATGTATCTGTTATCTGTTTGCTCTTCTTTTGAGAGCTGTCTGCTCAATTCCTTTGCCCATTTATTGATCAGATGACTAGCTGGTTTTTGTTGTTCTTGTTGTTGTGGTGGTGGTGATCTTTATATTCTAAATGTTATATTATATTCTAAATGTTAATCCCCATTTCTTCTCTCTGCTGATTGCTTCCTTTGCTCTGCAGAAGAATTTTAAATTTATAAAATCCCAGTTGGCAATTCTTAATTTGGGGTGTGTTTCAGAAACCCTTTGTCTATGCCTCCCTCGTGAAGAGTTTTCCCCATTTTCCTTGGCAACTTCAACAGTCAGGGTCTCATATTAAAGTCTCTAAATCTATTTTAAGTTGTTCCTTTTTCCTGAGAAGAGAGATAGAAATGTAATTCTGTTCTTCTGCATGTGACTATCTAAAATTCCTAGTGCCATTTGCTTGAGATACTTCCTTTTCTCTAATGTTCAGGTAGTGGTTTGAAAGAGAGTGTGTCCCACAGTCCTGGGCATTTGAGCATTTGTTCTCCATTTAGTGGTGCTCTTTGGGGAAGTTTACGAATGTATGCTAAAGGAAGTGCATGGAGGGGGTGTTACAAACATGGTTGAGATGTCCTTGTTGTATTCTTGAGTATCTTTTGGATATATGCCTAGCAGTGGTATAGCTGGATCTTGAAGAAGCATTATTCCTAATTGTCTGAGAAAGCACCAGATTGACTTCCAAAGTGGTTGTGTAAGTTTACATTCCCACTAGCAGTGGAAGAGGGGTCCTCTTCACATCCTATCCAGCATGTGTGGTTACTTGAGTTATTCATCTTAGGCATTCTGATGGGTGTAAGGTGAAATCTCAGGGTCATTTTGACCTGTATTTCCCTGATGACTAAGGACCTTGAATATTTCCTTAAATGTTTCTCTGCCATTTGAATTCCTCTATTGAGAATTCTCTGTTTAGCTCTATACCCCATTTTTAAATTGGATTACTTGATTTGTTGCTGTTTAACTTCTTGAGTTCTTTACATATTCTGGATATTAGCCCTCTGTCAGACATAGGGTTGGTGAAGATCCTTTACCACTCTGTAGGGAGTCATTTTGTTTTGACGACAGTGTCATTTGCTTTACAGAAGCTTTTCAATTTCATGAGGTCCCATTTATTGATTGCTGCTCTTAGAGCCTGTGCTGTTGGTGTTCTCTTTAGGAAGTTGTCTCCTGTGCCAATGAGTTCTAGGGTCTTCCCCACTTTTTCTTCTAACCGATTTAATGGGTTGGTTTTATGTTGAGGTCTTTGATCCACTTGGACTTTAGTTTTGTGCAGGGTGATAAGTATGGATCTATTTTCATTTTTCTACATGTAGACATCCAGTTAGACCAGCACCATTTGTTGAAGATGCTATCTTTTTTCCATTGAATGGTTTTGGCATCTTTGTCAAAAATCAGGTGTCCATAACTGTGTGGGTTTATTTCTGGGTCTTCTATCCGATTCCATTGATCCACCCTTCTGTTTCTATGCCAGTACCATGCAATTTTTATTACTGTTGCTCTATAGTAAAGCTTGAGAACAGGGATGGAGATACCTCCAGAAGATCTTTTATTGTAGAGGATTGTTTTAGCAATTCTGGGCTTCTTGTTATTCCATATGAAGTTGAGGATTTTTCTTTCCAGGTCTGTAAAGAATTGTGTTGGTAATTTGATGGGAATTGCATTGAATCTGTAGATTGTTTTTGGTAAGATGACCATTTTTATTATGTTAACCCTGCCAAGCCATGAGCATGGGAGATCTTTCAATCTTCTGATATCTTCTTCTAATTCTTTCTTCAGAGACTGGAAATTTTTTTCATACAAGTCTTTGACTTCCTTGGTTAGGGTCACACCAAGGTACTTTATGTCCTTTGTGGCTATTGTGAAGGGTGTTGTTTCCCTAATTTCTTTCTGAGCCCTTTTGTCTTCTGTATACAGGAGGGCTACTGATTTTTTTGAGTTGATTTTGTATCCAGCCACTTTGCTGAAGATGTTTATCAGCTGTAGGAGTTCCCTGGTAGAGTTTTTGGGGTCACTAAGGTATATTATCATATCATCTGCAAATAGTGATACTTTGACTTCTTCCTTTCCAATTTGTATCCCCTTGATCTCCTTTAATTGTCTTATTGCTCTAGCAAGGACTTCAAGAACTATGTTGAAGAGATATGGAGAGAGTGGGCAGCCTTGCCTTGTCCCTAATTTCAGTGGGATTGCTTTAAGTTTCTCTCCGTTTAGTTTGATGTTGGCTTGCTGTACATTGCCTTTACTATGTTTAGGTAAGTACCTTGTATCCCTGATCTCCCCAATACCTTAAACATGAATGGATGTTGGATTTTGTCAAATGCTTTTTCAGCATCTAGGGAGATTATCATGTGTGTTTTTTTCCTTTTAGTTTGTTAATATGGTGGATCACATTGATGGATTTCCATATATTGAACCACCCCTGCATACCTGGGTGGGAATGTAAACTTACACAACCACTTTGGAAATCAATCTGGCGCTTTCTCAGACAATTAGGAATAGTTCTTCTTCAAGATCCAGCTATACCACTGCTAGGCATATATCCAAAAGATGCTCAAGTATACAACAAGGACATCTGCTCAACCATGTTTGCAGCAGCTTTATTTGTAATAGCCAGAAGCTGGAAACATCCCAGATACCCCTCAGTTGAGGAATGGATACAGAAATTGTGGTACATCTACACAATGGAATATTACTCAGCGATAAAAAAAAAAAACAAGGAAATCATGAAACTTGCAGGTAAGTGGTGGGAACTGGAAAAGATCATCCTAAGTGAGGTATCCCAGAAGCAGAAAGATACACAGGGTATATACTCACTCAAAAGTGGATATTAGACATATAATATAGGATAAATATACTAAAATCTGTACACCCAAGGAAGCTAATCAGGAAGGAGGACTCTGGCTAAGATGCTCAATCCCCATTCAGAAAGGCAAAGAGGATGGGCATCAGAAGAGGGAGAAAACAGAGAACAGGACAGGAACCTACCACAGAGGGCCTCTGAAAGGCTCTATGCTGCAGGGTATTGAGGCAGATGCTGAGACTCACAGCCAAACTTTGGGCACAGTACAGGGAATCTTATGAAAGAAGTAAGACCTGGAGAGGACAGGAGCTCCGTAAGGAGAGCAACAGATCCAAAAAGTCTGGGTACAGGGGTCTTTTCTGAGAATGATACTCCAGCCAAGAACCACTCATGGAGATGGCCTGGAACCCCTGCACAGATGTAGCCCGTGACAGCTCAGTGTCCAAGTGGGTTTTCTAGAAAGGGGAACAGGGACTGTCTCTGACATGAACTGATTGGCCTGTTCTTTGATCACCTTCCCCCAAGGGGGGGAGCAGCCTTACCACGTCACAGAAGAAGACAGTGCAGCCATTCCTGATGAGACTTGATAGACTAGGATCAGAGGAAAAGGGAGGAGGACCTCCCTTTTCAGTGGACTGGGAGAGTGACACTGGTGGAGAAGAGGGAGAGTAGGATTGGGAGGGGGAGTTTATTACAAAGTGAATAAACTATAATTAATAATAATAATAATTAAAAAATAAAAGCATCTGCAATGGGAAAAAATTCTGTGACATTTCTTTAAATTCTCACAAACTTAGTAAAATTCAATGGTGTTTTTTTTTTAATTTAAAAAAATTCTGTGATGTTTCCTTGTTAATTTACTAGCTTAAAATGCTTATCAGATCTAATCATTTTCTGGTGGTAGCCAGCTATAGTCTGGTACCAGGTTGGTCTTGCATCTTTATCTGGCTTTGGACTGGAGGTCATACTGGTATTATAGAGTAAGTTGGAAGTATTCCTTCCATTTTATGGAGTGACTGAGGGGAACATTGGTGTTAGCTCTTCTTTATAGCTATGGTAGAATTTAGCTGTTCAGTCCTTAATGTTTCTTTCTTGGAAGTCTTGGTAGTCTATTACTACTTCAATCTCATTGCTTGTTAGGAATCTTTTAAAAATGTGGTCTAGGAATTTGTCCACTTCTTCTAGATTTCTCACCTGTTTAAGATACAGTTTTTCCAAGTGTCTTTTAATGATTCCCCAGATTCCACTGCTATCTGTTATAATTTTCATATTCCATCTCCAGTTTTATTACTTATGGTGCGCTAATAAAATTTTGAAGTTGCCCTTCATCTCACTTCAAACAAGTTAAGGAAAAAAATAAAACCTATTCATCTCATAGGGTTTGTTGGCCACCCCTAAAGAGAGTATCAGCCCTGCTGGTAACTGGGGAGAAAGGTCAGAACGAAGAATGTAAGGACAGCTGAGATTTCTTCCAGTATTACAGAGAAGAGCAGAACTACTCAGCATGTGGCCCATTTTGCAATGCCTTTCTTGAAAGCATTCCTGATAGAATATAATAGGTCTGTGCCTTCTAGAGAGAGCTGGTGTAACAGAAGAAAGCTTACCTTTAACCAAGCAAGTGATTTCCTAAATGGGGGGTCTCAGACACCAAGGAACATGGAGGAAAAATGGTTCCCAATAGTCCTTTGCCACTCATTAACTCAAACTCACGTTCCTAAGCAAAAGTGAGTCTGTAGTATGGTCAGGCAGAAGCTTCAGCCAAACGAGGGCAGGGGTCACATTCTGAGAGCACTGGCTTGGCTAAACTGGCTTGGAAGTGAATGGTTACAGGATCAAGAAGTGCCAAGACAGACAGAAATTACTGACCACTTCTGAACAAGATGAATGCCTCAAGGGGGAAATGCCCTGGCACTGGGAAAAAGTCATCATCAAAGAAAACCAGAATCTGGTGGAAGAGATCTGAACACATCTCCATCAGTACAAATGTCACAGAGGTAGAAGACTGGCCACAGAAATAAAGCAAGAGTCTTGTTTCCATCTATGAATGGCTGACTCCTGTCAGACAGCCAGAATGATCTCCCTGAGGGCAGGTGAGTGAAAAGAGAAGATAGGATTAAAAATTTTTTAGGGAACAACAAGTGAGTCCTAATAGCCACATGATGCTTCAGTGGCACAATGAGCCCTTTCTGCATCAAGGATCCCATTTCTGTTTTTATTTTTCTTATATTTAAAAATTTTTATTTTTATATTGTGCATACATGTATGCATACAGGTGGAGGTTAGAGGACAGTATGTAGAAATCCATTCTCTCCCTTCACTACGAGGGTTCTGGTGGGTCAACAAAGGTGCTTCTAGCCCCTGAGCCATCATCTCACTGGCCAAAGTGAGATGTCTGTCCCTACTTTTGTGAAGAAACTAAGACTCAAGAGATCACATGACACACCAAGAGTCACACAACAACAGATCAGTTAGCAGCAAATTCAAATGCAAGGCTTCGTGTTCCCAAGCTTTGACTCTTTTATGCTAAACTCGGGTCTAACACCCAACTCTGTACCAGCTGGCTACATGACCTCTAACTTCAGCTGACTCTTTAATCTCTCCAAATTCCATCTTCTCAGAAATGGAGCCAATGCTTTCAAGATGCACATGCTTCCTGTCCGGTATGGTGTGTCTGTGGCTCAGAAAGCTTTAGCATGCGTGTGCTGTTCTGTCATCCAGCAGCAGCTGTTATCTGGGCCTAATCTCCCAAGTAGCCATTTATCTCTCCATCATTCACCATCTCATCCACCACATCCTCTTCATTAAATCTATAGAGACTGAAAGAAGAGTTATATGGCACTCGTGGGAAATGCACATGGAATGATTAGAGGTTTGTCTGTAAATTCCAATGACTTTCCTCCACCACGGTGTTTTCAAATTTGCGTTTTCCAGAAAGTCAAATGGCATTTGGAAAAACACGTTGTCTGTCTTATGCCAAGAAGAAATTTATCTAATCCTTAAATACTTGACAGTCAATAATCCTCACTTGGAGACTGGCTGAGTAGTCAGTCCTCCAACTGTCTCCAATCCTTGTCTAGAAAACACATTTGAACCTTGCTTGGGTTATGCAAGGTAAAGATGAGGCACAAAGTACTGTCAGTTATTCTCATCCTGGACTTGGAGGACAATGTCTAGTCTTATTTTTATACTTCACAGATGGGAAAAACTAAGACCAGAGAGTGTAAATAACTTGTCCAAGTGACTGTTAAACCTGTAGCTTGAAACAGACTCATAGCTTCTGGTATGACACTTTGTCCTGGCAAAGTGAACAAGCTATTTATTGAAAGATGGAGACAGCCCTCTCATCAGAACAACTCATAGCCAGGCATGGCATGCATGCCTGTCATCTACCACTTGGGAGGCTCATGCTGGAAGATTTTGAGTTCGAGGCCAGACTGAACTACATACTCATACCGGGATATCTTGTGTTATGTCATGAAATCATGGGAAGAAAGGGAGAGAGAAAAGGAAAGAGAGGGGAAAGAAAAGAAAATGAGGGCGGAGGAAGGAGGAGAGAAGAGAGGATAGGATAGTAAAGGGAAGGGAGCAAGAGCCTCACCATTTATGGTGAGGATGCTAGTCCTTCTCTACAGATAAAGTCAACTTTATAAGGTTAAAGGTAATAAGATGGACAGCCTGGAACAATGTCCAACTCCTGTAAGCACTCAACAGGGTTCCATATCTCTTCTTATCTACACATAGTTTACCCTAGAAGCAGATCTTGGCATAAGAATTTAAATGAAAACGCCAATGGAGTATGAGGAAGTGAGGCAGTGAGGTGAGGAACCAGTACTCTAAGTAAGACACACTGTGGGCAATGAGGACTTCATCCCACTAGTGACGTCTGGAAGACAGCACAGGACAGCTTAGAGTTCTGCACCTCTACCCTGCTGAGGATGAGGACTTGCCCTCCAATTCTCATCCTTTCCTGGATGAAGCCAACTCCCAAAATATCACCTCCCTAGCACAAGCTGAGCATGGCAAGGGAAGCCCTTGGGAAGGTAAGCACATATGCTTGCCATAGGCAGCCAAATGTGTGTATGAGGACAGTGTGTGTCATGCAATATGAGTCAGGGTAGTGAAAGTGGCCACCACAGACACCTCTGCAACACTCAGATCCATTCAGGGAGTTCAATACTCACATCCATTCAGCTCTCAGGGAGCTCATTCTCTTCTATTACTGATTTTTGAAGGTACGGGCTTATCACAGATCCTTGAATAATAAGTGAATTTAGAACAGATGGGTCTGAGGAGCAAGCTCAAAGTCTTACTTGGTCTTGAGGTGATAACTGATAGCAAATATCACTCGTCATTATTACCTGGCCCTCTAATAAATCCATATGTTGAAATCCTAATCCTCAGTGTCTCAGAACAAGAATACGCTTGGATACAGGATCTCAAGGGAGGTGATGACAAAGGATTTTAGAGTGGCATCTAAAAAGAGGAAATTCAGACACAGATACAGAGAAAAGATCATGTGAAGACACAGGGCCCTCAGAAGGTGCCAGCCCTGCTAACACCTTGCACTGAGAGATAAGCAATTGCCATCATTTAAGCTGTCTCATCTACAGTAATATGTCACATAAGCCCTAGCAGAGTCATACATTCCCATGCCAGCCTGTCTTGAATCTCTCTGGACAGTTCTATTGGTTGAGTATCTTGTTGGTCCTTTACTCCTTAGGGTCTGAGTCATAGTCACCATGTCTTGTATTATGTCTATAGCTTCTGAGACCTCTAAGCCTTGCAAGCGCTAAGTGTATCCCCTAAATTCTAAACATAGCTCTTTCCTGCTCCAATTGCATTGTCGAAACCCTACTACCATCATGGAATAATCAATCTTTGTCCAGCCATCATTTTACCTACCCCACCCCCCAGAGCTGTGGGGTTTCTCAGCAAAAAGATCCCATCATGGCAGGCCAATGCTATAGAGGAAGCCCTACTAGTTCTCCTGGATCTGAAGCACTGCGGTCCAGCTCACTTTAACATGTCGCTTTAATGACAGTGAGAAGACATATTTCTGCTCTTCCACCTCCCCTCCAATTCTCCCCAGGTGGGAATGCACCTTCTGCTTATCACTGGTACTCACAGTTTCCAGACTGCAGGTCAGTGCCTGGGGACTGTGCCAAGATCCATCACATCCCCCTTTTCTGGGAACATCTCATAAATGTTGCCATTTGGGCTGGAATAATAGACATATTAAATAAAATATATACTATACTCAAGATGCTGTGGATAGAAGGCTGGAGTTCTTGAGGCCAAGTTAGACTACACAGCAAGGCTCTGTTTCTAAAAATGAGATAAAGTAAAATGAAATAGTAACAGAAAAGATAAAAATGTAAATTAGGGAAGTGATAAGTACCTGATGAAGGATTAACATTCTTTACACCGTGAACATTCGACGCCCTCCACATACTGGAAGCTTAGACTCATCCATCAGGACTGTATCCAGATGCCAGTGCTTTCCTGGGGCTTCCACGGACCTGGAGCACAATAGAGTTAGCACTGCGCACTGGTTTCAAAAGCATCACACGGCTCCACAGCATTGATTAGCGTGTCCTTCAGTGACTGGAGTACATTGCCTCCTTTGACTATGTGAGTCATCTCAGGTGAGGAAACTGACGAGGAGGCTAGGGAGCTTACCTGATGCCACCTAGCCCATGGTGAGTGGATCAAAATCCAGTTAATCCAAGAGTCCTTTCCCCTAGCAGAGCCATCACCAGAAAGTGGCCCTTGGACATACAGAGAAATCAGGCCCCACTTGCAACAAGGTTCTTTACAGAGTAACATGATATTCCCAGACTGCAGTTAATGCCAGCATGCTCTTTGTCTGGCTCCCCTTCCCCTGCCACCACAACCAAGGCACAGTCCTCACTCAAAAAGAACAAACCGAAGACACGGCCACAAATGGTCTGCGATTCTGTACAACACGCTAAAAGAAGCTTTGAGGAGGCAGGCGTGTTTGCTTGAAACCAGAAGCCAAACCTCACTACTCCCTGCCTCGATCTGGGGCTTTGAGCCAGCAGTAGCTGTGAAGGCTGACGGACGGTGTGAGCAGGTAAGTGAGTTGATGCAGCGTCACCCACCGAGGTGTGTCACCGGGGGAACTGAAAAGAGCTATCCGAGATGACGGCTGTCATGCCGTGGGCCCATGCTATATTCCCTAATCCTCGGGTGGTAAGGCCTACAGGAGTGCTTTGAGTACAGGAAACATTCTTGAAGCACAATGCCTGGCCTCTGCTCTCTCTGCTCCTGGATGAAAGAATAGAGGAGCATTCTCTCTCAAGTCTCTTCTTCCGCCTTATTTAATGGTTTCCACGGGTACCACTGGTGAACTGTCTTAGGACAAAAATAAAAGAGAAACAGAGCCAGGAAAGGACGTTAGAAGTGTTAGGGGGACCAGAACCCTGGAGCTGCCATGGAGTTAGATCTTTGCACATTGTACTTCACAATGAAAGTTTGCTATCCTGGCAGCTTTGATTGAAAGGAGTGGGTTGGGTGGTCCACCCTGTCTCAACTAATTTCTCAAAGGGCTGGGAGGAAAGGAATGGGCTGCAAAAAGATGTCGGCTGTGGCCAAGGGACTTGGCTGGAAGCTCCAGGGAGAAATCGTGTAATGAGAAAGACTGGGTTTATGATTCTAAAACTCCTGGATGCCACTCTCTCTACCACTGACTGCCTCCATTGATCCTCTCTTTGTGCTGGTGCCTTTCCTCCCTGAGCTCCAGTTCTTCATCTCAAACTGGACATTCGCAATGTCCACCTCATAGGAGCACTGTATCTTAGGCCAGTACCTGAAAGGCAGTTCCTGAGATGAGGATTCCTATCAAAGGGATTTTGTAGGAACCATCATCAGGAAAACCAGGAGGGAGAAAGAAGGACATGGAATGGTCCAGTGAGCACTGAGCAGGTAGGACTCATGGGCTTGGGATGAAATTGACACCTTCAGCATGTTGGAGGCACTTAACTTGGGGTTCACCTAGACATACCAAGTCAGAAACTACATTTTTAAAAGAGAGGGGGTGAAAAGCAGAGGTGTCTGGTAAATCTCAGAGATGCCCATGGGGAAGATGATCTTGGCCAATAGCTGCCCAAAGGCAGAGACACCGGTATTAGTCATGTGGGGCCATGAAATAAGGGCTTTCCTGCTCATTTCACTATCCTGGCATGGCTTCCTAGCCTCACTTTCACTTCAGTTTCCCCATCTTTCCTATGATTTTTCGGAGACTAGGAACCTGTTCTAAAGTGCTGCCTGCTGATCCTTACCTTCAGGCCTATCTGGTTCCTTGACTCACCTAGCTAGACCCTGTTCTCCAGATTGCTGCCCTGATCAGAGCTTGCTGCCGTGGAAGAGACTCCTGGAACATGGCCTAATACAAAGTACTACCTGATCCCAACCTCACTGCACTAGACACTGACACCAACCCTCTCCTTCTTCGTCATGGCCCTTGCCTGCATTCTATTCCAAGAGAACTCTTTGCTTACCTCCATTCTTGGACTTATCGGTATACCATTTTGTATTGGCCTGTTTTCTGTTGCTTTACCACCATGCAAAACACTGTATATAAAGAAATGAAGTTTATTGTCACTCAGTTCTAGACCAAAGTCAAGAGGCCGTATCTGATAATGACTTTCTCGCTGGCGGAAGAGTTTAGAAGCAAGGAAGAACATCACATAACAAGAGGGGAAGCACAGTGTCACCTCTGATCTCATTTTCTCTCTTTTATAGGCAAACACTATTCAACCACGAGATCTCTCTGCTAATGACTGTGTCTAACCCTAATCGCATCAGCGGCCTATTGCAACCAGAGATGAGCTCCCAGCTCTTGCTGAAAAGGATCAACTGGAGCCTTTAAATATTGGCTTCTGAAGTTATCCAGAATACACAGGTCAGCAGCATGACATAGGCACAGGGAAGCTCAAAAGCACCCTCAGTGGATGCCATGTACAGGTGGAATGCTACACAGCCTATTACTCCACTCCTGAGCCTACTTAACCATACAGAGCAGCCAGGTCCCATGCATCTTGGATCAGAGGTCAAGGCCTACCGAGGTCAGCATCCAGAGCTCTAGATGTTCTTTAATGAGCAACTCTGCTGGTGGCTAGTTATGGTGGGACTCCGTCCTCTCTCCAGATCTGACACTGGATCCATTTCCTGTCTGTTTAATGGAAAGGTAAGGCTATAGCAGAAGCCCTGGGTTCAAATCCTGACTCTGCCACTTCACAGCTGTGTGCATCAATTCTCAATGATGGATTAAAAAGCCATGGCTTCGGTTGGGCAGATACCCATGACCCCTCATAAAGACAATGAGACTCACCCTACCCAAAGATGTCCTCAACAGTGAGATACAGTAACCTCATCCAAATTATTCTGTGCACTCTTCCAGCAGAGACAGCCTAAAAGCCACCAGCCAAGTCCCCCAGGTGTTACTATTTCTATCCATTCAGCTTTTTGTTTTGTGAGTACTTCTATCTATTTCTTTCTGACAGACTTTTCATAGTTATTATTCAGGTGTGGTAAGATTCTATTGCTTACAGCCTGTATCCAACAAAAATACTTAGAAAGAGAGGGAATTCATTTTATCCTACAGGTTCAGAGTGTTCAGCCCATGGTTGATTGGCTCTGTGAAATGGGCAAAGCACCACAGCAGTGGATCATGTGGTAGTGGCAAGCCAAGAAGCAGAAAGAAGGATGCCAATACTTGGCTGGCTTCTCCTTTTCTCAAATTTATGCCATGCATACATACCAGGATGGCATTGCTCACACTTAGGAGTCTTCCAGCCTCCATTGATCCTCTCTGGAATCCCTTAACAGACACATCTCAAGGGATGCCTCACAAGTCTCCTAAGTGACTCCAAATCTGGCCAAGCTGAGGAGGTAGATGAAGTGTCACATAGCCCAAAAGTTTTACCTACTATATTACAAACTGTGGTGCTCACTTCACAGAGAACCAAGGTCGGTGAGAGACAGAGTTCTATATCCACTCAACAATAGAATCAAACTACACTGAGCTATCCTCCCCGTATCCATACCTCATTCATGTTTCAACCATAGACATTTGGGAGGCAAGTGTTGGAGAAATCACTGCTCTGTGGAAAACTAGGTGTAGAAGTGACCCACACCAAAAGCACTACTCTTGTTTGTATGGGTCCAGTGTTGAGCTCCCAGCAGTCAGGGACAGCAGCACCAACAGTGGTTAAAACACAAAAGCTCTGTCCTCAAACTGAACCCTCAGACAACATAGCCCATGACCCGTAAAGAAGAAATCACAAAACTAGAGGAAATGGTCTCTCTTATATTTTAAGGAATATTTGTGGCAATTGTATATAATTTTCAAGGTTAACGGCATCTTAATGAAAGTCTCGTTTATCTACATATTAGTGTCCTGAAGCTAGCTTCATTTACATAATCATAAATTGCATTTCAACTGTCCTCCGCAGCCTGCTCCCCGCTTGATGAAAACGTAAACGGTAATTTTATTTGGGCTCAATTGCATACATACTGCATTTATGCAGCATCAGAAAATAACATTTTAATCTAGCCAGCAAGTTGGGAACTCATTACCACAAAATAAGAATGTTGGTGAAAACACTAAGTCTGCTTTCCAAATGTCTTTGAAGGCCCCTGTCATTGTCATATTATTGCTCAGTTAGTTTTAATTGTATTTACTCAAACCTGGAAAAGTCAAGGCATCAGGATGGAAATATCATTTAGTCTCCTCGATGCAGGTAACCCATGGGCACAGTATTCCAGGATGGCAAGGGGGCTGGGAAGAGCTAACTAGTAGATCAAGAGCTGGCAAGGGAAGTTCGCTGCTCTGACACAGGCGGACTGATGGGTATGGGTTAACTCGGGCAGGTGTCAAATCAGCCCAATCCCATCTAGATTCACATAGATGAGATAGGTTCACAGCCTAACCTACCCTCACCCTTCTCCCACCTTGGAAATGAACCCCAGGTCACACAGTGTTTAAGATCATATTTTCTTTGTTTCCTCCACAATGCCCACCTCTGGGCAAGGTACAATAAAGAACACCAGCTAGGCACAAAGCCTTGCCTATGGGAGGAGAAGAGATGCTCAAGAAATGTCATGAAATGAGAAAGAGACAGCTGAAAGACCCATCACAAATGCCCCTGCAAGCCAGCCACCCTCACATGGCTGATGCAGGCTGACACTCAGAGAGTTGAGCAAATACTCGGGTTCGCCTGTCAATGCCAGAGTCAAGATGTAAGTCAGGAGAGGCAGACAGACATCTTGAATGTCTGCTAGGAATGATTCAGGTTCCGAGGAGCCAACCAAGACACATTGGAAGTGTGATAGAGTGCAAAGCCTCCATGGGATTCCCTGTGACATCACCTTTGGCCACTGTCCCTGCAGTGAGCATTGCTGCACACCTTGGTACCTGAGGCTCCCACCCCAGTGACACTTTCTGAAAGATGTGTGGAAAGCCAAAGTGAGAAAGACATGTCTCACGGCAGCATCTTCCCCACCAGTGTGGCTCACACCCTCCCAGGATTCCAGGCTTCGACATGTGTCTTGATAATCAGGGCTCCATCTGATGGCTGCATCCTGCACAGTGGGACTCACAGCTATCCACTTACCCATGCCCAGGAACACTTGAGAGAAAATGGCTGGACTGGACTATATGTGAGAAATGAATAATCAGCTCTTCCCAGGAGCAGACCTGGCGGATGGGACAAGCGATTTCTCCAGGTGTAGAGCAGGGTGAGGTGTGAAAAGTGATGCATCTGTTTCTGGTAACTGCTTGCATGATAGCCAGACTTCAAAAAAAAAAGTCTGTTTCTGGTAACTGCTTGCATGATAGCCAAACTTAAAAAAAAAAAAAAAAAAAAAAAAAGTCTCTCAGATGCTACAGTTCTCTACAGAACAGGGAAAGCACAGAGGATAGGGATGGTAAACGCAAGCAATCTATGGCGTGGAGTATCCCCACAATGGTCAGCGTGGCTCCCAAACCCTTCCACATTCATTTACACTTGAGTACAACATTCTTCATTGTTCACAGATCTCTTGGGACAAGCAGCCCACGCAGGGCGATGTGCCTTGTTAAGACAGTACCCTGCAAGATGGTCTTGCTCAAACACAGGGCTCCTGGGGAGCCCATTAGGAATACAGTGCCAGGTCCTTCTGGTGAATCTCAGTGGTTAAGAAACATCCCAGGTGATTCTGTGAACCATTGTACAAAATCAGATATCCGCTGTTTATCTCTTCTAGCCTGCCTAGGACCCAGGCCTCTAGACCCCAATCATACTCCTGGTATTTAGTCTAGGAACGCATCTGTAATGCTTCAGGAGCAGCTCCAATGCTGAGTTTAAGATACAGCTGTGGCCTTGTTTTTAGAACGAACATTTCATTGTAACCTACCCTCTAGAACTTACAGGTACACATTTGTTCGAGTGATACAGGGCACACAGAGGTTTCTGTGGAGTGGAAGTAACCTTCACCAAGACAGATGAGGATGTGTCCTTTATGCTGGCTGAGTCCCCAAATTCCTGCATATTGTCCTTGTAATAAGTTTGCTCTGGGGTGTCTGTTTCTCCTGGCCCCTGGACCCT
Organism: Psammomys obesus; assembly: GCF_907164565.1. Lineage (NCBI taxonomy): Eukaryota > Metazoa > Chordata > Mammalia > Rodentia > Muridae > Psammomys > Psammomys obesus. The sequence goes on from NW_026596034.1 coordinate 20,681,931, forward strand.
GAGTCAGAGATAGAGATACCTTCATATATATGCATATATATTCATGTATATCTTCATATCAGTCTCATGGCTGATATGAAGCTAGTGAGTATTCTCCTCTCGAGGTTATCAGAGTAGAAGCCAAAATGCCAGCCATCAGGAATGGTAGTAAGTTTGCCACAACAGCCATCAGTAGAGACACTGGTCCTCCAGGCCATTGAAGTCCTCCCACCTCCGGATGTGTTTTATTCTGTAAATTTCAAATTCGCCTCTCCCCGTGACATCACTCCGCCTGCACAGACTGGTTTTGCACAAAGTGGCAAAATACAATTCAGATATCTCCTAGGTGGCAGAGTCATGAGAAAGGAAAACAAATTAATCAACAAAGAACCCGTTTTCAATGGTTTTCAAGCCAGCTTGTGTGTGTCACCAAACCACAGGTGAAATGCTAATAGAAATCGGGGAGCTCCAGCAGCATGGTTTTAATGTGTTCCATTGTTCCAAAGAAACAGATGCAGAATCTGCTTCCAAGCCTGATCTTTTGACTGAGGCGGAACTTGATATACGTACGGAAACTCTCAGACAGTTGCAAAGGCCTCCTAAAGAACAGAGCTTAAAAGAGTCTCTGTTGTATGACAGATGGAATGATCCAGAAGGCCCACCAGCAGCAGAGGGTACAAACACTATCTTCTCTGGGTAGCCTGAGACAGATTCAGCCGGACAGGTCCTGGGAGAAGCAGCAACCACAAAACAACCAAGATGAAGTCGTTTTCCCTTTTTAGCCTAATTTGAAAAGACGTGTCTTGGGGACAGGCTAGCTCTGCATGCCGAGTGTGAATTTCAGCAAGAGAAGCAGTGTGCTGGCAAAATTGATCCCATCCAGAGCAGAGGGAGGCTAGGAAGCCTAGGGGAGGAGGCCACACCACTCCACTGACCCTAGTGTCTCTTCTGCCCTGCATTGCATGACTGGTCTTGTCTTCTAGACACCAAGTATCTTTCTCTCCTCCATGCTTTCCCATGTGCTCTTGTATATACCTTCTCTGATCCTCAATCTCAAGTTGTTTTCAAGATTCCCAGATTCAAAACTCACCTTTTTTAAGCTGGCCTCACCTGTTGCAGGCTGATAAGCTAGCACACCCCATCCCTGCTCACTCTCTTGAATATATCTTTCACTCTAACTTAGGTTTCTCCACTTTCTGAAAGGTCTCCCTGGATAATTAATAGCCCCCTAAGGGTGGGAACCAGGTCATAGACATTATTGGGTGGGACTCAGAATCAAAAGGTTTGAAGGCCAATCAATGCCACTAGAGAAAGGTAAAGGCTAAGGCAGAAGGCATCGCCTCATAAAGCCATGACCACAAGTGTCATGGCCCCAATATCTTTTTCAAGATCATCACTGGAGTCCGAGTATAAAGGATACTTGGATATACAGTGATACAATCAAACCTGGGATTTTCAGAAAATCCCAGATTTGGATTTAAAACACAAGATCACATCTGATGGAATCTGGGCTCAAGTTCTGGAATCAGGCTGAATCCAGCCCTCCTTCCTTGACCATGTCAATGCCTTGTCTCGGGCAAATATACAACCACTGTGAATCTGTTTCCTTGGGCCTGGTGTTGGGGGTGACGACAACAGCCCTGCAGGAATGCTGGAGCAAAAATGACAAACCAAGATCCTGGCTAAAGCTCAGGCTCTTTCCCATTCTATGTTTTGAGTATGTTTGCTCCACCATGTCTAGATTCATAGGCTGAAATCTCATCACCCATTCAGGGAAGTAATTAGGTCATGGGGGAGGGGAGGAGAACCTCATGAGTAGGATTATAGTCCCCACAGACAAAACCTCAGAGACCATCTTGCCTCTTGGACTGTGTGAACCGAAGTACCATCTACAAACCAGGAAGTGGGTCCTCACCATGCACCAATTCTTCCAGCACTTCGACCTAAGAAATGTGTGCTATTTGCAAGCTACCTCAACTATATTATTTTGTTTTAACATCTAGAGGAGACTGAGACATTCTCCTTGTGGCAGTGCCTGATTGTGAGACTTTCCATTCTGTGGCACCTCAGTCTCTCCATCTGTAGAATAGACAGATGGGCTCAGAACTTACTTTATTATTCAAGCAACACATTATACAAAAAAAAAAAAATACAATATTTGTAACAGACTTGGTTTGTTCAAAGATCATGGGAGTGTGAAACACTCATTTATTCCCCCTTCATAATGTAAGAGTGACCACCCATACAAGGATTTAAAGACTGATATCCACTGAAGACATGAAGACATGCTATTACCACAGGAACCTGTTACCGGTAGAAGAGACATCTCTGCCGTGAGAGTGGGGATGGGTCTGTCCTCTGCTTTCTGCTGAACAGTGCACCCTAACTTTGGCTCCCTCTCAACACATGCTGAAGTGTGTCTCCTGACATGACAGGCTGGAAATATAATCCACATTTAACTGATGAGGTAACTTCGGAGGGGAAGGGAGTCAGGAAGGTTTTCCTGAATCCAGATCCAGTGCTATTGGCCCAGGATGCTACTCGGGAGGTGGGGTGTGACAACAAGGACAACATGGTGGGCATGCCAGGTGAACTCTATTTTATTTTCCCCACTTATGGGAGGAATATCAAGGACTTCTAATCCCACAAGTAATTAGAAGGTATATTCTTTCTCACTCCCTGTGTAGAATAAACTGTGACCATTGGAAACAGAACAAAATCCCAAAATCATATTCATAGCAAACTCACATAACTGTGTGCAGTGTGCAAAAGAGCCGTGGTAGTCATCCGAATAGAAGGAAGTAGCTATGATCACATGCTCTTAGGAGGTGATTATCAGGGTCTGTTTAGGTTAAAGCAGGGTGTCATGTTTCATGGAAAAACTACTCTGTTACCAATTTCTACAGAGTGCCCTCAAGTAAAGGTCCGTCACACCTCCACACACTCTTCAAAGCATCGCAATGAGCATGGCCATACTAAGCCAGAGGGGCACTTCAAACAAGAATCACCTGGTAGCTCCATCAACCACTTCAACTCAGCCACAACCCATGGTGATAAGGTCTGGCCCTACTGGAATTTCTTTACATGTTCCCTGGTGATTCAAATGGACCCTAACATTCAAGACTATTGTCCCAAAAGAAAGACATCTCCCTGGAAAGAAAAGGACAGTAGGCAGTGGTTGGCAGGCAGGCCCAGCTCCCCAAGGGCAATCAGGCAACCAAGGACTATGAAGAACGCTGGTCCACACACCCCGTGAGACTAGGCATTACATTGACTCCCACCTTCTCAGAAACAGTAGGAAGCCCCCAGGCAGTTCACGTGCTTGGGGAACCACACAGCTCAGCAGTGAGCGGGTAATTAGTGCTCATCTCCCACCCAAGGGAGTCCCTGATTCACCTTGAAACGAAGAGAGAGGAGCAGGAGACAGATTTGTCCACACATTTGGAGACATTCTGCCAGAGAATTCCATCGAGGCGTACAGAATCAGGGCCCTGACACTGATCAGCACCAGAGCCCAGGGTGGAAACAGGTCCTGGGCAGGATTTGTGAACAGATTGTCTCCAAATGCTGCATCTCTCCTAATTAATGCTGCAAAGTTAAGTCTCTGGCCTCTAGCAGCACACCAGGGAGGTTCTTGGGAGAGCAGGGTCTGCCATTTTCTTGTCTCTGTCAAAGGGAGCACAGCCTGTCCCCAGGCAACTCCCCAGAGTACTGAATCTGCTTAAATGTCTGGCACTGATCTCTTGCTCGGGGAGAGCATTTCAAGAGCAGAGAGAGATGGTGAAGGTGGAGAGAGAGTCTTTCTCAAGACGGGCAGTGGGCATTACTACAGCTGGCCGTGGAGGTGGCACCAGCTCCCAAACACAGTCCAGAAACTTTCCTCATTACATCTGCCACTGTTTTAAGCTCCTAGAAACTTCTTTGGTGGTATATTAGGAAGACCTGTGTCATGGAGGTACTATGCAAGAAATTTCAACATGGGTGGGCAAACTATCATTTGTGGCTTTACAATCACAATTTGACTCATAAGTAAATAAGATATTGCCAACCATCCCTGTTAAATTATACACATGTTCACGGGGCAGGGGGATGATGAGGGAGGAAGACATAGAGAGAACAAGAACCATATGGACATAATATTTTTCATTTCTACGTAGGCAAAAGTAAGAAAGCTTGAAAATGTCAGGAGTGTGTGTGTGTGTGTGTGTGTGTGTGTGTGTGTGTGTGTGTGTACCCTCTCACAAAGGAGCATGACAGGATATAACAGAAGATGACGTCCTTTTCCTCCTCCCACCATGTATGTTCTGAAGATCAAACATGGGTGGTCAGTCTTGGTAACAAGGACCCTTACTCACTGAGCCGGCTCACCAATCCGATCCCCTATCTTTTTTGAGACAAAATCTTTCACCAAATCTGGAGCTCACCAATTTGAGGAAGCTTGGCAGCAAACCACAGAGATCATCCAGACTCTGCCGCCCCAGCTCTGAGATTGCAAACACACGCCATCACACCTGGCTTTTCACAAGGATTCTGGGAATTGAACTTAGGTCTTTGCACTTGCTTTTTATATGCATGCATGCTTTCTATATGCTTAAAACACAGCTTTTATTTTCCTTTTTTTTTCCTTTTGTAGGCTTTGCTTATGTTCCTTGCCTGGTTAATGTACTGATCTGTAGGTGTTATTCATATGTTAGAGGAACCTGCCCTTCCTCTGAGAATATGCACATGCATATTTCCAGTTGGACACTCATCTTTTTACTTTGTTCATGATTATTTAACTACGACCACATATTGTGGGTATTTCTTTTTGATATTATAATAGACTGGCATTGTTTTCCCCTTCCCTTTTCTTCCTACAAAACCTTCTATATATCTCTCCCCCAAACACTTCCAAATTCATTGCCTCTTTGTTATCACATACATGTATGTGTACATGTGTGTATATTCCTAAATACATAAATACAACCTGCTCAGTCTTTATGATTTTACCTGTATGAACATGTTTTCATGGCTGACTATTTGAAACTAGTTATCAGTGGTATGCTCATCCCTGGAGAATACTATTTTTCCCACTCTCAGAATTCCTTAGATGCCTGTAGGGTTGAGGCCTTGTGAGCTTCTCCCAGTCCACATTAGTATGAACTATGACTATTAATGAACTGGGATATATTTACCTTTGTAAGTTTCTGGGTTTTGTCTCACACCTTAGAACGCATTATAAGAAGAAAGCATCTCCCAGCATTTCTTTCACAGGTTGTCTTAAAGAGATAAGCCAAATCAGAAATCACTGGGTCTTAAAAAAAAAAAAAATCACACAAGAGCATGATCTAACTTGTCCTACATTCTGCACTGGAGACCGTGGTCCCCAAGAGAAATCACTCACTTCTAAGGATGGCACACAGTGGACCATCCAGTCATTCCAGCTCCAGTGGAGCTCATTCGCTTGGCTTGTACAGTATGTGCCTGTTTCTGAGGCATTGCAGAAGTCCTCCTAATAACCTTGGCATCCTCTGGTCTCATAGGGTCTACCACAAAACTCCAGACTGGTTCCCACTGCAGGAACCCATACAACTCTCCGAGTCACTAATACATGTGGACTTCCCTAAGGCCATAAATTAGAGTCAGGGGTACTTACCTGTTTCTATGGATTCCGTTGCTCCCCTTACAGTTTATTTTTGATATTTTATTTATTTTTATGTATAAGCTTGCTTTCCTGAATGTTGTGCACCATGTGTCTGCAGAGACCAGAAGAGGGGATGGGGGCCCCTGAGACTGGAGTTACAGACAGCTGTGAGCTACCCTTTGGGTGCTAGGAACTGAACCCTTGTCCTCCGGTAGAGCAGCCAGTGCTCTTAACGCTGAAATATCTCACCAGCCTATCCATTGCTGTTTTGTGTTCATCAAATTCTGCCTCTGACCTTAACCTGTGGGGACTGGTGTGGACCACAGTGTGTGTTGGGGGGG
>NW_026596034.1:20687883-20783401 GCF_907164565.1 Psammomys obesus
CCTCAAAGAGAGGCAACAGAAGTGAATGGTACATCAGGCTGAACAAAGCCCAAGACTGGCCACCTCCCTCTGGCCCTAATGACACAATTCTGCCAGGCAGATGATTGACTGGTCAGGGCCTGCGGGTCCAACACATCAGAAATAACAGAGGGAAGCTCTGGCCACTGTAGACTGTTCGTACCACACATAGATGGGGCATACGAAGAGAGCCTGTGGTTTCAGAACCCACTACCCACAGGCAGCCAGAGCTACCCACAGCATGTGCAGGCATGTCTGCACAGGAGCTGGGAAGGGGCACAGACTGGCTGCGTCTATAGGATCTGCTCATGGATTTCTGCTCCTATCCCCGGGGGCCATGCACGTAAGCTGGGCATGTCCAGAGGCTGACAAGTTGGGGAGGTCAGAACATAAGAAAAGGGAATGGGGAGGCAGAGAGGAGAAGAAAAGAAAAGGGAAGAAAAGATGAGTGGAGGAGAAGAAAGGGAAAGAGGGAAGGGTGGAGGAAGGAATGCCCTGGGGTATGTCTCAATGAACCTCAGGAAATAACCAGACACACCCTCACTCTAGAATCATTCATGCCCTGATCTCTCTCTACTTCTCTCTCCATTCGTGTCTGTATGTGTGAGAGAGGGTGTGTGTTTTGCATGAATGTGTGTATATGGAGACTGAAGGAGGATGTCTAGTTCTTCCTCTATCCCTCCTCCATTGCCTTGCAAAGGGGTCTCTCACCAAACACTTGCCATCTCTGTTGGGATGGCTAGGCAGGGAGCTCTGAGAAGCAATCAGCCTGTCTCTATCTTCCAAAGCTGGGGTTACAGCCATGCACAGCCGTAGCTGGCTTTTTGTTTAGATGTGAGTGCTAGAGGTTCAAACTTCGGTCCTTGTGTATATACTCTTACCCACCAGGCCATCTCCCCAGCTCCTAAACTGAACTCTTGGCCTTTTTCTGTAAAATAGGAATTTATATAGCCGCTACACCACACAGAAGCACAAAACTTGTCAGAGGCACAGGAGGGCTTGAGAAAGCTGGGAGATAGATGGCACAGGGTTACCAGGAGCTCACAAGAGGCCACTTCAGTCCCACACCAGGCCCACGGAAAGGGCTTAAAGGACCGTTGCTGCTTCTGTTTTTTATATTACTGTCATCACTGTCACAGGCTTAGGCCCTGCTCCAGGTGCTGTGTTTGTCCATTATCTCATCTGGCCCCCCAAACACCTTGCAAGTAGCTAAAATCAAATTTCATAGATGGGTTAGGATGGATCAGAGAGGCTGGAAAATCTTCCCCCCACACCCCCAAGGGCACAAAGCTGATGAGAGTCAAGGCCAGTATGTAAAGAAGGCGTCCAAGTCAAGACCTCTTCCATGACCCACTACAGGGCAGGGCATTCAAATTTAAAGGGCGATGACCTTGATAACCAACATTCATTGAGCACTACTGCATGCCAGCCACATCAGAGGCTCTCAACCCGTGGCTCGTGACCCTCTCAGGGGTTCATATATCAGATATCCTGCATGTCAGACATTTACATCATGATTCATAACATAAATTACAGTTATGAAGTAGCAATGGAATAATTCTATGGTTGGGGGTCACCAGGACCTGAGGAACTGTATTAAAGGGTTGGAGAGCCTTTACTGATCTGTATGGATGGTTTGCCTTGAATTCTCACAAACTCATGGAACAAATATTATTGTCCTTTTTTTTTTTTTTTTAATGAGCAACTGGTGCTCACAGCGATGAGCACACCAGGCACTGAATGGACTGTTTACTGTGTATGACCTTGAATTCTCATGAACTCATTGAAGAGTGTTATTATTGCCGCTGCCTTTTGTGTACAGAATGATTAAGCAACTTGCCAGTGGTCACTCAGAAAGTGAAGGATCTGCTGTCCCCAGGGACACAGCCTCAACCGCTCAGGGAGACACAGGGCAGCATCTGATGGTAATACGAAGCTGTCTGGAAGATATATTTTTAAAATGTATTTTTAGGTTGAAGCAAGGTGTAGAAGAGTCTGTATAATGCGCTGTATTTTTTTAAAAAAAGGAGACATATGGCCATACGTGTTTGTAGCAGCACAGTATGTAGAAAGCTGCGCAGGAAGCCCATACTAATTGTTGCCTGGGGGAAGACACCGGGAAGCCAGGGTGGGGTGGAAGAGAGTCACGCTTTTGCACCCTTTATATTTTTTTTTTATATCTGCCTTTTAAAATATGAATGGTAGGTCCCCTGTTCAGCATTTCTGAATTATTTTCATTGCTTTGTCAGCTTCCTGGAAACACTGTCATAACAGCTTTCTGGGGGGGGGGGGGGTCCAAGAGGAGGCAGGTGACGTAGGCAGGCCTACATCCCGGATATGGGCTGCAGAGGGCACAGCCTGTGCTTGGGGTCCAGTCTCCTTCCCGCCCCCAAGGCTTCCAAGTCTCCCCTGTTATCCAGCCCCTCAGGTGGGAAACTCCTTGGAAAGTGCTAACCTTATGCAGCTCACTACTGCCTCCCCGAGGCAGAGGTGGACAATGGCTAACTGTCATCACTTCCTCACGACAAACTTGGCCATTTCGGGGGGGGGGGGGGGTTCTGTGGGCCTCTTCCTAATGCTCTTTAAAAGTGTGAAGAAGAACCACCCTTGCCTGCCCGGGCCCAATCTTTGCTCAGCACTTGCAGCCAGGAATGACTCCTCCCTCTGCCCCTTCTCTAAGGCTCCTAACCTCCTTCCCTCAGAAGCAAGCCCGCTGCACCTACTGGGACTGCCAGGATGACACCTCATCATCCACTCAGAGGTTCCTCTTGGAGCAAAAGATCTTTAAGGTCAGCATCACCCTGGGAGACACGTTAAAATGCAAGTTCAGGACCAACCTCTCAGAGGCAGCTTGCCTCGGGGGTCCACAGCCACCTAAAGGCACACAGACTTAAGTCTCCTCTATCCCCCACTCCAATGCATGTGTCAGCTGTTTCCCAGAACAACCCACTCTGGTGAAACTCGGAAGCCCCAAGATCCTGGTTCTCTCCTGGGATAGGGTTGAGGGGGGACTGGGAGCAAGGACTTCTAAGTTTCCACCCTTGTAGACAGCAGCAACTGTAGACTGGATCTGGGTGTGGGAAATCCGTGCTGTAGAGCACAGGTCTCCTCTGGAAATAAGACACCGGGCCCCAAAGTCCTCAGCTAGTCAGCAGCAAAAGAAAGGAAGGGAGGGGGTGACGGGAGAGAGAGAAGGGTGGGAGAAGAGAGAGCAGAAAGAAGTAGCCTTCTCTGAAGGGACCTAACTGAGTTAGGCACCAAGTTCCACGGCCCAGTGAACCTGAGAAAAGAAACTAGGCGACACAGAGCTTAGGAGCGGCCACGGGGCAGCAGGCCACGCCACAGGGACACTTTCCAGACTCACAAGCTGAGGCCAGAAGAGTAACGAATCTCATCAGAGTCTCCACTGTGACAGCATGCATTGGCGGACCGGGCTGAAATGTGCACACAGCACAAAGCCCAGTCAGGGCTGCATCTAGTCAGAGCTCCGAGGGGTGCAGCGGCTGGGAGGCCAGGCTCGCCAGGCTGGGGAGGCTAGCAGATGGCCACGTGGTCACAGCGCCCCCTGGCGACGGCTAGAGTGCTCGCGCAGAAGCCATGTACAGGGGCGGAGATGGCTGCATCCTAAAACACCTCCAATTCTAGAGTCCGAAAGGGGCTAATGAGGTGCCATCAGACCTCTTACAGTAGCTTGGGTCAGGCTCAGTACCATCTCTGTCGATTAGGTAACTGAAGATAAGGATTTACCCAGTCCTACCAAGGCAGGATTTAAACGCCACAGTCCTGATCCAAAGAGAATGAAAGGAATAGAGGGGGGGAACTAAATCCACTTCTAAGACAAAGCAGCCCTGGTGGACCTTAGGCCTCAGCTTGCATGCAAGGTCAGAAAACCATTGAGTCTCCGGCTCTTTAGAGCCGGGCATCGAGGATCAGGACATGAACCCAGAGCTCCAGCTGGAGTTACCACAGTAAACTGACCAGGGTCCAAAAGGTACTTTCCGGGTCAGAAGTATGGGAACCCAGGCAAAGCTGCCTCTAGAACAGTGAAAGGGATGAATCTCTGGGGACTCTTGAGAGAAAGGAAAGCCAAAGAGGCTGTTTCCCCACTGTTACCCACTACATTGCTTCTTTTTTGTTTGGTTGGTTTGATTTGGTTATTTGTTTGTTTTTCAAGACAGGGTTTCTCTCTGTGGCCTTGGCTGTCCTGGGCTCACTTTGTAGACCAGGCTCACAGAGATCCTCCTGCCTCTGCCTCCCTGAGGGTTGGGGTTACAGACGTGTGCCACTGTACCTGGCTAAATATTTGCCTCTTAAATCTAATTGCCTTGACTATATGGGAACTCAGCCACCTTCACGTAACTCAGAATTAGATAGTCATGTGTCCACATTCCGATGTGCTCTCCCCTAGCACATCTAGATATGTGGCTTAGATCTTGGTGCAAAGCATGCTGGGAATCTTGTTTCTGTGGGGCAGTGAAGATGAAAAGACTAAAGTTGGCAAGAAGGCAGGAGAAGGGGGTCCTCTGAAAGTCTTCCTAGAGTAGGCTATTTCTCCTTCTAGCTCCAGGGTCTTGTCACTGCAGCAATCCCTGCTTGAGTTGCTCTATACCCAGCCCAATAATCAGAATCTCTCTCAAAGAGATTTTCCTGAGTCCTGTCCAAAGCTCCAAAGCTGGGGTTGGAGAAATGGCTCCATGGTTAAGAGCACTTATTCTTGCAGATGCTCAGTTCTCAGCACCCAATTGATGGCTACAGCCACCTGTAACCCCAGTATAGGGGATCTGATAAGGACACTAGACACATACAGATGTGTGCATAAATGTTTTCAATTACATGAGAGGGGGGGGAAAGAGAGAGAGAGAGAGAGATTAGGTAGGTAGATGGGCCACAGTTAGAAAGAGGAGGAAGTGGAGGAGAAAAGAAGAAGAAGGAGGAGGAGGAGGAGAAGGAGAAGAAGGAGAAGAAGGAGAAGAAAAAGAAGAAGAAATCTCCAAGGCTGTGGGGGCCAGGTAGCTTACCTGGGGTCCCCAACAGGTACAGCAAGACACCAAGCTGAGGAGTGTAGGTAGAATCTCAAAGAAGAGGAGTGAAGGCCTAAAGAGGAACAACAAAAGGAAGAAAAAATCTTCCAAGTGTGTGTGGTAGCCACAGTAGGCAACAGGAAGGTGGGCCCAGGAATGGGTCTCTGAGGACGGGAGAGTGGGGCAGCAGACCCCAAGCTGTTGGTAGCTCTGGGAGGATGGGGGTGGTGACTTGTGTGAACTCTTTCTCTGTTTCCTGTATTCTGGACGTTTTAGCAGTTGAGGATTTGTGGTCTTGACTCTGGAGAGACTAGCCCTTTGAGAGCTAGCCCAAGTCTGCACCTGTGACATAACAACTAACCAACTCACACCCCATACTCCTTTCTCAGACCAGGCAATACCCTCCATTACCAGAGGCAGATAATCCATTTTTCCCCAAACTATTTAGCTAACTTTATTGCATCCATGTGCCCTTTGCACTCTTTCCATGAACTCTGCCCCCTTCTCTCTTGCCTCTTTGGCCTCCAGACCAATCCTGATGCTTCCTGTGCCTATGGATCTGTGAATGTCTCTCAACAAATCCTGCATGCATTCTAACAACTGGCTTATGTGAACAAGCATTACATGGATTAGGAGAAGCCCACAATGGAGACAGGCCCAGAAAAGAAAATCAGCAGGTTCCTGGCATAGATGGTGTGAGGGCAAGGTGAGTCTGAGCTGCCAGGAACTGGTCAGCATATGGCACAGCTGGGCTCACACCAGAGCTGGTGAAGGCCTGGCACGAGAAGGGCACAGAGGTCTCTGCTGCATCCCACAATAGTGTCTATCTTGTGCCCACAATAAGGACGGTTTTGTGGAGAGACATGAACTGTCTGGTTAGTTTGTGCATTAGTGAGAGGTTGGATGAATGAATGAATAGTATGAAGCTGACCCCCATATTGGGCGTCAGATAAGGGTGGTCACGGCAAGCAGAGAAGCAAACTGCAAAGAGGTAAGAATGAAAACTCGGTTCAGATCGAGTTTGTCAACCTGGATCAAGACTTCAGGGAGTCTGATGCCAGGCGGTTTACTCCTGGTAAATTTAGATACAGTATAATTTGGGGGAAAGTTTCCTAATGTAATACAATCCCCAGTGCACAAGAAAACATAATTACATTAAAACTTGACTCGGAACACATGTTATTTCTTCCAAGAAAATAGATTCTAGAGATGGGCTACCTATACTAAGTCAAGGATCTAAGGGAGAGTTTGTCCTTGTCTCAGTCATAGAGGTCGTTTGGGCTATTAGCCACCTCTGGTCCTGTTATAGGAGCTTTGGGGGGGCCTCTGGCTATACAGATAATATAAGAGTGATGCAGGCTACAGGTATTTCTGACCCTAGCTGTGGGAACCTGGGGAGGCCCTAGGCATAAGGGTCATTTAGAATACCAGCCACTTCCTGGTTGTAGGAGCATCATATGGCCTGGCCCAACACAGATCACAAGGCTACTCATCGCTCCCAATTCCCAGCTTTCTGAATGGGAGAACATGTTTTTCATCTTTCCCATTGGAAAGACGATCGTGCACGCCTAACACTCAACCATGCCTGGTTTCTGTGGTCTCAAGGACCTTTGTGCTGTGCTCCCAACAACCTACAGTCAACCAAGGCTCCCTTCAAATGTTAACGCGTGAACAAGCATGGCCCAGTGTGGTGAGTTCAAAGACTGGGGACTCATACTGTACAGGACCAATTAGCCTAAACCCAAAAAGCCAAGAAGATCCACAAACCTCTCCTATGCTTCCAAATGTTCCAGATTTGTCTTCGAGGATGGCCAACCAGGCACAAGGGTCTACACTGCCTACGGGAGTATCTTTGTTAAGTCATGATCAGAAATGAATGTATTGCCACTAACTTCCAGCAGGTGGCAGTAAAGAGACTTAGCGTAACAAAACTAATACACTGTGACAATTTCCCCAGAGGTGGAAGCCACTGTCAGGATTCCTGCCTGTTATGTTTAAATTGCTGTCTGACCTGGTGTCCGGTTTTATCCTGCCTCTATTTATTTGTCCCGGGCTCAAAATGACACTCTACCCCAGACTTCGAGAACATAAGCTGAGGAAAAAGGAGTTTGACACAAAAGCGAGGGAGATAGGGCAGGTCAGAGGGCAGGGAAGAGTGAGGCTACAGCCCTGAAACTGTGAGTTACATCTGGGGCCTACTCACGCACTACGAACTTCCCGGACTCTGCCAGGCACGGTGGCAGTGACTAGAGGACACATATGACTAAGACTGGGTCTCTGTGTTCAGTGTCACAGGGACAGAGAAACCACTCAGCAGTAAAGCCGGCCTGAATTCGCACATATCTCCAACTGCTTTTAACAAACAAAATGATCTTGCCTCCCGGACCTCCCTTTCCTCATCTGCATAACGGGGAGAACAACACCTACTTGAGATGTTTGCAAACACCGAAGTGTAGCATTAAGGAAGGCGATGGGAGCAAACTGCAACGGAGCTGAAGCGGAAGAAGGAGGAGGCTGTATCCTTGGCCTTGTGAAGCTCAGAGTCCAGTTGCTACGGCTGTGTATATGTTATGTATGCTCAGTCACTCTTGACTATGTAAAGAAATACATTGCAATTAATTCACAGTGTCACCAATGGATTGGGACCATTTATTTAGTAAGAAATTCCTGGGCCCAGTGCATCGTGACACAACCAAGAGAAAAATCTCCCAGGATTCCTGCCTTGAGCTAAAACAAAAGAATGAACCATGCAGTCAACATGTTGGCATCTCTGGGAGCTACTTGGGGTCCCTCTCCAGACCTAAGCACTGCCGTGAATGGCAGTCTAGGACGCCGCTGCAAACAGGCAAAGTCAATGGAAGCCAGGGTAAAAAGTCTGCAGCTCCACAGGGAGACACCAGGGGGTGGGAGAGAGGCATCTCCTGAAAAGAAAGGTCTGGCCAGTTATTAGAAGGCGCTCCACCACCCCAAACAGGACAGATCCCAGGAAAGGCTTGAGGGGTTTCAGAGCTCTGTCTGGGCTTATTGATAGAAGCCTTCATCTGCACAGGAACCAATCCCTAAGCATGAGGAGAGAAGGTTGTTTCTTTCAGATGCTCAAATCAAGGCAAAGGCTCCTGAGACATGTAAATAAAGACATAAGCATAGCAAACAGTGAGTAAATAAAACTCCAGAAACCAGCCCTAAAGCAATACAGATGGCTGAACTCGTGACAAAGAAGTCAAAATAACCAGGCTAAATTCTCAAAAAGCTGGAAAAGAACATAAATAGACAACTAAAGAAAATCACGATGACATATGAACAAAATTAGAATATCCACCAAAATGAACTCAGAGAAATTCTGGAGCTGAAAAATACCATAATTGAAATGAAAAAACAAAACACTAAATAGCATTTTAGTTAAGTAGTTCAGGATAGAACAGGCAGGTGAATCAACTCAGTTGAAGAATGTGCACTTGAAATTAGAGTGGGGGAGGAGGGAAGAAAGAATGAGAGAAACAAAAAAAGCTTTGGGGACTTGGACAGCTTCACTACAAAACCAATACATAAACAATAGAAATCTAAATGTTAAGAGACAGAGAGAGAGAGGCTAAGACAAATGAAAAACTATGACCCCATACTCCTCAAATACAAGAAAAGAGCTAAACATACGAATAAATGCAAGCTCAATGAACTACACAGAATCCTACATCCAGATGCACTGTAATCAAACCATAAGAATCAAAGATAAAGAGAAGAACTTAAAAAACAGCAAAAGAAAAAAAAGAAAGAAAGACTCATCACATACCAAGAAGTTTCTATAAGGCTATCAGCAGATTTTCCAGCAGTAATCTTGTAGGGTATAAATGGGGAGACACACTCAAACCACCGGATCTGGCACAACTTGTTGGGAAACCCTGCTGTAAAGTGTGAAATCCACCATAACCAGAAAGCCCCGGAGCTTGATGCAAAATGGAGGACTCCCTTTGTTAGCAAAGGCTTCTTCATCTCTGCCAGGGGAGCCTGGATACCCACATCCTCTACCTGAAAAATGTCCCTGTAGTCCTTAGCAAAATTTCAGGTCCAACTCCCTTTCTCCTGATAAGAACCCACTCAGGAAGCTGCCGGGATTCCTGGAATGCATCTCCATGTTAATGAAGCATCTCAATACCTTTGCCCTCTAGCCAATGATCTTTGCCCATCCTGGAAATCCCTAACCCTTCCCTGTAACCCACATTCCCTCCAAATAAAACTGATCTGCATCCCTGAAGCTGGTCCCTGAAGGACATTTTCATTGGTGCTCATGGGCCACCAATTCCCCAGTTCATTGCTTGTGCTTTCTTTTTCCTAAGGACCAGGAACAAGGGACAGCCACAAAAACTATCTTTCAAAACTAAGGAGAAAAATTAAGATGATTCCATATAAACAAAAACTGAGAGTTAATTCCACTAGGGCTGACCTGGGGGTGTAGGGAAAACACCACATGAAATCATTCAAGTTGAAGCAAAGACCACAACATGAAGCCATTTAAAAATATAAACATCTCACACTCGTGGACTTGAAGTTTTTACATTGGTAAGTTGGCAATTTAACAGATAAATATATATATATATATATATATATATATATATATATATCTCACATTTTCTTTATGTATATATGTATATGTATATACATACACACACACACACACAATGGAGTTTTATTCAGTTATAAGGAAGAACAGACTTATATCATTTATCAAAAATTTGATGGAACTGAGAATCATACTGAAAACAGAAGAGAGACTGTTTGGGGGAGGAAAGAGACCAGAAAGAGGAAGGATGAAAAGAGAACAGTGAGAGGTAAGCATGAGCAAAGTACAAAGATTTATACGTGTGAAAATGTCATGATTAGAGCCACAGCTTTGTACACTAACAAATTTTAGCAGGAGACAATTAAAGAGATTATAGTAATACAAATCAATGTAGCACCCCATCAAAATCCCAGTACCAACAGAAAACTCCATCTTACAGTGTGTATGAAATCCAGAAGAACTCTCCAATAGCCAGAATCTGAAAAAAATAAAAAAAATGTATCAGAAAAATCATACTCCATAGTGTGAAAACATATTACAAAGCTCCAGTTGGTTGAAAAACATACATAAGAGCAGAATAAAATAGAAATCCCAGAGCTGTGTCCTCCCAAAACAAACCTGTTAGAATCTGTTGAATATTTAAGCCCTAAATGCCTACCTCCCTATATCCTCACTGAAGATTTACATGCACAAGTGCACATATCACACACGCACACCACGCTAACTCCAGTGGATTAAAGACTCAAACCCAAGAATCTCCTAGGAGACACACTTGTGGGTGAGGCTGTGATGGCCTACTCAGAGAAGTTTAACCAAGCGTAAAGGTCTGCACTGAATGTGAGTGTCAGCACTCCACAGGCTGGCGTTCTGCGCTGAACGAAAAGGAAAAATTGATAAAGTCAGAGAAACACTCACCTCCCTGCTTCCTGACTGTGATCCAGCATGACCAGCATTGCATCCTCTTGATGCCAAGCCTTGTCTGCCGCAATGGACCAAATCCCCTTAAACGTGTAGCCAGAATAAACCCTTTCTTGCTTGCATTGTTTCTTGTTGGGTATTTGCTCATCACAACAAGAAAAATAAATGATGCATTTGCAGATAGCAGCACAATAGACCAGAGATGACCAGAAAAGAGTTAAGAAACTGGGGGACACCAGGAGAGAGCTCTGAACATAGTCACTGCATTTCTCAGTGAACCCCCAGATCTGGGTACACCAACAAGCAGACCAGGAGAAGGAAGAAGATGGAAGACAGATTCTGAAAGGGAAAAGGTTCATATGAGTTTATCCCCAGCTTTAAGAATCCCACCATAGCAGGTGAGACCAGAAAAAAAAAAAAAAAAAAAAAAAAAAAGATGCACTTGGGAGGCTAGGTGGCAGGACAAAGCCTGGGCTCTTACAAAAAGAGCCAGAAAAGGTTAATAGGAGATGGATGAGATCTCTCACTCATGTTTGCAGAACAATCACTGAGCATTCGAAAACTGGTGACTACTTGGACAAAGGGTTGGTGGGAGTGTCAGGAACCGAGGTGTTGAATAAGTCTGTACATCAGCCACACCCCACGCCTTCCACCTGGGACTCTGCCAATCTTCAGAGCATCTTCTCCTGCAGCTGAGCAGCAAGGGAAAATCTTGTTTCATTTCATAAATAAGATCCTATTTCCAACCCTCACCCTGGCCTTGGGCTGATTCTGGCAACACGAGCACCTCGGCAGTTTTGTTGTATGGGTGTGTTTTGATAAACAAGAACCTTTCCCCAGACTCCAATTAAAAAGACAGCTTTTCTTCAGCGGGCCTATGAGAATGTTTGAAACACAAAACTGTAATTAAAATGACCTCTGACATCATCCAGAGAGAAGGACCAGTTTCACCCAGGCCTGCCTTATAGAACAAATGTGTGGGGAGTTGGTATCATCCCCCACTAACTCTGAGGCTACTCAGCTAGTAGGGTGACTTCCAATGGATGGTGCCATCATGAGCAGTAAGGGGTGCTTTCGGAGCCACAGCAGTGTCCCACTAAAGGCTGACCACCCTGGATCACACTCTCACTGGTATCCAGCGTGTTCTGGGGCCTCCATGCTGTTTTTCTGAGACATATAAGTGATAGAGCCTGGGCTGAGGCCAGCATGTCTGTGATTGTTAACTAGGTAAATAATATCTCAGAAAGTAGACATCTATAAAATGAGCTATTCTACCTCAGCAGGCTTGTTGCCAAGGAGCGCGCTTATTCTTCTCAGAATACTCCAACATACCATGGGTAGGGGGAAAATACTCTCTCTGGACTGACTGGCTTGGAACAGTTTTGACAGAACCATAGTGGGAACTAGACAAACTCTTCATAACTCCCTGGGCCTATGTCTGCACCTATCAAAGTCCCCACACAAGCTCCCAGTCAACTAAGATCCAGAAAAGGATGTTTTCAGATGGAACAGTGCCCAGGCCCTTAGACAACAAAGGGGGTTGGTTGCAGACATAGAACTGGTTTTTTGTTTCTCAGTCCAACATAAGATCCTTTCACATAGGCTGATCAGCATACACACTAGACAGGGCAAGGGGCACATCCTGTATTAGAGAAAGGGATCCTCCCTGGTGAGGATGAGCAACAGAGAGGTCTCTAACTTGGGAATGAATGGTCCAGTAGTCATGATGGACCTCTGAATAACATCAGCACAAAAGCAAAAATGAATCCACAAAGCAGGACTTCTACCCTACCCCAAACCAAAGCCTAACCTGTTCCATTGCATGCTGGCTGGCATGTTCCCTGGAACAGGGGTGGGGCAGAGGCATCCCTTTGCCCTCTTCTATAAGATGGAATAACAATAAGATCCTTTTCGAGTGAACACTGGTACCAACTGCAAATAAAACTTTTCCCGTAATTGCTGTGGTCTCACAGTGGAATGATGTGCTTGCTTTGGCCAAAGGGGACATTAGTGGATGTAACAACATCAGAGACTTGAAATATGTTCACAAGGCTGGGCTTGCTTTCCCAGGTTGCTGTGACCGCCCCAAGAAGTGTATCTGTGAGAAGACACTATGCCTCCGGTATGGGACCCAGATCAAGACAGGTGGAAGAGACCTCAGTTGATCTATGTCCAGAAGCAGATGCTCCCGGTGGATTGCAGCTATGTGAGCTAGATAGCCATAGCTGTTGGACACACCTTTCTCTTAAGACAGACTGTAGAATTACAATAAGGTATATAAATCCTTTGAGCAAAACCAAGTGCCAAGTTGTCATCATCAGCATGCAATTCTCTCCATCTCCAGTGTCCAGGATAAGGTACTGCAACCAATAACCTAATGATGCATGACCTACTTAATGACTTAGCTTTTCTATTGATTTCAAAATCAAGACTAAGTTTGGTTTGGCCAATAACCCATGCCTCAGTTTTCTTTAAATGATGGTCACTACTGCCAACCCACACCACAATGTACATTTCTGGTCAGAAATTTTTGAAGCTCCATGCTGTCCTATATGCTGTCCCCTCTTGACTGCAGTTCCCTTCCCCTGTGGCCAGCATGCTAAACTCACACCCTCTCTCTAAGTGCTCAACCAGCTCTTGAGTTAAGGAAACACCCACCCTTAGTACACACAGGCAGCCTCCTCTACCTGACCTCACCAATCCAGGATTAAACCTAAGATAGACCAGAGCAAGTAGAAAGAGAAAGAAGAAATGGGTAGAGCTTGAGACATTCCTTGGTCAATCACACAGGTTTCTCCTGCCCAGAGCTCCCTCTGGTTCACTGCAAAGGGCACAGGCTAACAGAAAAGACCCCAGGACTCACCTCTTTCTAATAAACTCTCCTACCTGAGGTTCTCCTGAAACTGTCAACAGAGCCATGTTGGAGAAAAGTCCAACTGTGTTTTCAAAAGGTGATTTTAGTGCCTTGAGAGCTAATCATCACCCTGCCTTGGGCATTGTTATTAATGTTGAACTATCTCCAGTACCCATATGATGATAATGAACATTCCCCAAATATTCTTGATTGGCTGATTAAAAGGCTTACACCTGGGCAGGGCAGGAATAAGATAGGCTTGGCTAAGGTTCATGGGCTTTGGGGACAGAAGGATCTTGGGAAGGAGACAGATACCAGAGGAGTAAGGAAGCAGAGCTGCCATGGGTTAGCATGGGGAGAAGCTCATGGCCAGATCAGTGTGGATGGAGGAGGTAAGCAGCCCAGGTGAAGAAAGTTATCAAGTATTTTGGTATTATGGATGGAAGGTAGCCCAGACAGAAACTATTAGAGCAGATGGGGGCTTGGGAGGTAAAGGTAGCTTAGGAGGTAGTGCCATGCCCCAAGTGAAATAAGGCTATTCTCAAATCTATCAGGTGTCTGTGTCTTTTATTGAGTAAAACAGTGGGCTAGATAACACTGCAGTGATAATCACAGGGCTAATAACAAACATTATTAAACCATACTTTTAAATTAACCACAAAACAGAGCCATCATTCTCTTCTTTGGGAAGGTCTAGAATTCTGAGTGGTACTGGCCCTCTCATCCTCCCCCACCCCTTGTGACTCTATCAGACCCGAATGTTCTTGATAGGAATGGAATTGGGGCTGTGTCAGTCCTGCAGGCATAGTACTCAATGAAGAGGGATAGGCATCCTTATTGATGGGGTATGTGATCTGTTCAATGATACCTCTGTGTACATGATCCTACGCCTCTGTTCCATCCACAACCAGCAGGGAATACCCAGGGTCTAGCCTTCACTTTGTTCACTTGTATTCATATTTGTTCCACTTCTGGACCCTGGAACCACATACCCTCAAACACCTCCCTGTAGTCCCAGGAGACCCAGCTTCCAACACCAGTGCACCAGCCACAACCCTCCGCTGACTCCTCCCTGCTGTTTCAGCCCTGCCCTCCCAGCTCTGAATTCCTGTTAGGCTCAGTGCAAGCCTAGCCCTGTCTTTCACCCCTTTATCCCTCATCGGTGTTCTCTGCCCTGACTCTACTCTGCAGTCCCTACCCTATTCCACTACACCTTGTACTGCTATACCTCCCTAGCCAACTCTCCCCTCTCTAGCAACCTTTACACTCCAATGAGCAGCTGGGGGAGAGTGGGGGGCGGTAATACTTTGAAGTAGACATAGCATCTTCTCAGACTGGCAAAAGTCAGACACTACCAAGTGCAGACAGGAAAAGTGGTGCTAGCACAGGCTGCAAGTCGAGAACAGTTGACACAGTCTCTCTGAACGGTGGCTTCCATTCCAAATGAGAATACCATTCCACGGCCATGTCTGGAAGGTCTCCGTGCCTGGGCTCTCTGAAGATCCCTTCACATATGTACACAAAGATGCATACAGGAAGATGCACTCTGCAGCCTTGAGTCAAAGAGCAAAGAGAATTGGGAACTAACCCACACATCCATTAACAGAATGATTTTTTTTCTTTTAAGTATAGAGCACAGTAGTTTTAAAAAATCAACTAGAATTGCCAGTTTGGACACAGACCTAAAAATCGAATTGTCAAATGAAATAAAGCAAGTCGCAGAGTGATGTGACTAGCATAATGCCATTTGTGAACCAGAAAGCACACACAGGGATATCATTGTTGCCTATGGATATGTGAGCATCTGTGAACGGCTTTTCTTTTTCTCTTTTCCCCCCTGAGGCTGAATAAATCAAACCCATTATTGAGGATCCCGCTGGGAGGAAGAGAGGGGATTAGGATTTAGAGAGATGAAGACCTAAGATTTAATCTGCCTTATTCTGAATTTTTTCACCAGCAATGGAGCCCTTTACACATATAATACCTGTGCAGTTTAGGGGAACTATGCTACATGTTAACAGGAAATAGAATTGTTATTTTTGGCTTGATGCTTTTCTCAGTTTTATTTTTAAATGGCTAGGAGAATTGTTCCACCAGCTACTGGGCGTCCATTGGTCGCCTGACTCTAGCAAGGAAGGACTGTGATCAGGAAAGGCTTCTTTGAAGAGAGAAAAGGAATGATTCAAAGGTTGGAAGGGTGCAGAATGGACTCTGTATCCAATGGGGACTACCCTGTGGAGGAAAATCACCGGCCAATAGAAAACGTTTTATAGTGATAGGCAGTAATCAAAACCAGTTCCAACTCTGAAGGATATTAAGAACCCAATTAATAACTTTGATTCAAGCAATTACTTATCATTGGAACTTGCTAACGGAGGAGAATGAGGAGGCATTTATTAGCACAGTCATGTGTGTTAGCTGGCAGGGTCTGGAAGTCCTGTGGGTAGAGAAAGATGTACAGTGGAAGGTAACTACTGCCTCCTTCAGACTTCCTTCTGCTAGGTGGGAAGGCTGCTTCTTGTCCAGCCAGAACCCACAGGGCCATGTCCAATGGAAACAGACATCTCTCAGTCTCCTCTCAGAGCCCAGGGTTACTAATTTCTTTCCAACATAATATTTGTATTGATTATTTTGAAATTTCACATTTTACACTGTGTCTTTCATACAAGTTTGCTGAGCATGTGGTTTGGGTCCTTCCTCCTAGTGTTCCACATATCTTTCTCATCAGCAGTGGGCAGAGGACGGAGTATCTGGTGCTTATCTTGAGAGTCTTCCTCGGGCACTATCCGTGTTCTGTTCCTAGTAAGGTAGGCTCATGCCAACTTGTCCATCACTCTATCCTTATACCTTCTCAAAGACAAGGGTTTAAGTGCAAATTGCTTACCCAAGATATCATGAGTAGGCAAAGTGACCTGGGGAGGCATCCAGAAAAAAAAAAAAAAAAAAAAAAAAAAGGGCTCCTAGAACAGCCACCACAGAGGAAATATGGCAGAAGAGTGTCTCGTGGCCACTTCCTAATTCCCCAGGACCTACAACTAGGTGACCTTACATGGAAAAGGGGAAACGAAATTGCAGATGGGATCAGGACTATGATCAGCTGGTGTTGAAATGGAGGCATTATCCTGGAATGCCCGGGAGAGAGAAGAGGACCTACGGATGTGAGAAAGATGTAACTAACTGCATTTCTGGCTTTGCAGATGGGGAGAAGCCACAAGCTGAGGAAAGACAGTGAAAGAGTGCTAGAAGTTGCAAGGTAAGGACCGCCTACGATACCCCACATTGGCTTAGATCTGCAGAAGCTGCAAGTGGTTCTTGCAGTTCTCAGTCACTAAGTTTCATCGGTTTAAGCAGTGATAGAAATAAGTACTGATGGCTGTTGGAGACTTTGGAACATGGTGCAGAACACTAGAATTAGCACAACCTAAAGGTTGAGGTACATACTGTGATTCCAATCAGTGCAAAGAGAGGCACCCCAATGCAGCTGGGGCAGGACAGCAGCATGGTCTTCCATGCTTCCAGAGAAGCTGCCAGGCACGTGGGGCATAGGACTGCAGCTGGGGGATCACTGAACAGTATGGTTTAAAGAACACAAGAACTACACAGCTGACAATGTGAAGTCCTATAGTCAGGACTCCAGGCTCCAGCCTGGGGACAGGCTAAGAGGCAAGTGCTGAGGTGGGAGCTTTGAGTCCTTATGCTCTCACTGAATGTTTAACAATCTCAAACTTGCTGAGGTGCTCAAAAGGAAGACTAAGGCTCAGAGTCAGTGGGTCTAGACTCTGACCCCAGCTCCATCTATCCTCTTCCTGGTGACCATGGACTTGTTATTTAAACCCTTTGCCCCTCATTTCTTCACCCACATATCAGACCTACTCAGGCCCCTCCCTGAGTACCATGGAGAAGATATAAGGGTAGAGTGATGGACAAGTTGGCATGAACCTACCTTTCTAAGGACAGAACATGGATAGTGCCCGTGGAAGACCCTCAAGATAAGCACCAAGTGCTCCCTCCTCTGCCCACTGCTCATGAGGAAGATATGTGGAAAGGAGGGGTTAGCTGCAGGTCAGCTCCTCTCCAGAGATGATACTCACTTTCAAGGATGAGAAGGTTCCTCAGGGGTCAACCAAGGTGGCCAGGATGCTCCCTGGACGCTGTAAGAAACAGCAGAGTGGAGGAGCATTTGCTGGGATGGGGCCTTCGCTTATATTCTTGTCTTGCTGGTCACCCCTCTCTCAGGTTCTTACAGCTCACTCTCCAAGAATAGAGGGATGATCATCCAAGAGGTCAACAGGGTCTCTCGAGCACTGGAGTCCTGAGCTCCCTCAAGCCTACCCACAATGGAATGAGCCCTCCCATATCAATTATTAATTTAAAAAAAAATACTTTTCAGGCTTGCCTATAGCCTGATCATATGGAGGCATTTTTCTCAATTGAGGTTCCCTCCTCTCTAATGACATATGTTCAAGCTGACATAAAACTAGCCAGGATTTTTCTGTAACTCCCACATCCGTGTCTGAACAGGAAGAGGCTAGACATCCATCTTGTTTTGCAGGTGTTGTGGCCTCTTATGCATCAATGGGAGGTACTGTTGTTGTAAATTTAAAAAATGTGTTTGTTGGGCTATCTGTTATTTATTATTTGCCCTATGATTATCACAGCAGTATTATATAACCCGCTCTCATAAATAATAAAACATAGACCCCTATTAGATTTTATAATAGCCATTTTTACCTTGGGCAAGGCAGATATTTCACCTACACTGTTTTAATAACCTCACCATCTACCTCACGGCCCCCATCCAATGCCATCCACCGTAAGCCTCCTCATCTGGTCTACCTTCCACCCATACTCCCATGATATTTGCATGTATTTTTCATCTGGGCCTTTTCACGCCATTACTGGAGTCCTTCCTCTCAGCCTACATGTTTTGTTTTGTTTTGTTTTGTTTTGTTTTGTTTTGTTTTGTTTTCTACACTAACCCATCATGGGCATCTTCCTTCCTCCTCTCTTCCTGTCCATCTGCCTCCCATCCTGTCCTCTCCAAGCCTGGAAACTTTAGCCATACCTACTCCATTCTGCCCTGTCCAGATATAGGTCATCTAATCAACCAATCAGGTATAATATCTTAGGCAGGTTTACACAATAAGGACAGGTGTACACAACAAGGATAAGTTTAAGTGAGAATGTGCTCTTCTAAACAGGAACAAGATCTTGGGGGCCAGTAATTAACATTAGCATACATAGCACCAGGCCAACCCCAATAAGGTAGGGTGCTTCCTTTAGACCTGATGGTCAAGCTGCAGCCCACTATGGCTTTTGTCAAATGCCTGTCACAGGCAGGTCCCACTCCTAACAAGCCTATGTCTCACCCAGCCTTTCTTGCTGCTCTACAAATACAGAAAAGCTACAAAAGGGACTCCTCCAAAAGGCATTGTAAGAGTTCAACCAGCACCTCGGGCTGCAGTGACACCCCAGCTGAGGCCCTACCGGGAGTAGACAAGGAGAAAGACAATGACTGGCACCAGTGACCGAGGAGGACTTTTCTGGGCTGCCAGGTGCTCTCAACAGTTCTCTCAACAGTTCTTCCCTCTCTGGGGACCTCTGGCTTTGACAGAACGTTTCTATGGGATTCCTGCAAATTGACCCTGGGTTAGAGATGCTCATAAGACCCCTGAGAAATCATAAGTATGGTGGGTTGGCCAAAGCCGATCACAGTGGACAGTAATAACAGTTACAACAGACCATCTCTAAAGGATGGTCCCTCTGAAAATGGCATAAATCAAGACTAAGGATGCAGGCCTGTATAACTGCCCCTGCCCCGTGAGGCCAAAGGTTGCCGTTGGTTAAGGATAGTTTCTAGCAGAAAGCACAGCTGAGGTGACATTCCAGCACCTGGGCACTGGGGTCAAGGTCCTAAGATGGGCTGTGGGCAGAAGCCAGAACACAGGAGCGGCTAGCTGAGGATGTCTAGAATGGAGTTTCTTAAAAGCAAAGAATAAATTCCTGCTACTTTCAGTCCTAGCTGATTGGCCCTAGGCCCTCATGCCTTCCCAGGATCCCATAAGGGCCTGCCTCCCTATCCTCAGGCCCCAGGGGACCTGAGTAAGCTGGCCTGTCCCCTGCAGTGAAGCTAACACAGACATCAAAGCCGCACCTTCCAGGCTTTCAAGCAGCTTTGAAAGGCATTTCTAAGAAGGATGTGCCCACAGAGATGAAAAGTCCTCCTATTGAAGAATCTGAGGGTCTCCACCGCATCAGAAACCAAGTGGGTGGGCTCAGGGATGTGGGAACACAGAGTGCTTTTGTGCACAGGGCAGTGAAAATGAAAAGCCAGAAATAGGGACACACAAAATAAAATCTGTGCTGAATCTAAGCAGTAAAATCTTAGTTCTGGGGCCTCTAAAGCATTAGAGGGAACATGCAGGGTCCCAGCTGGGATGGGGATGGGAGCAGAGGTCCAGAAGGAAATAGGCAACCTGCACTGGTGCACTGAATCATTTATTCTTACAGAAAGGATTTACGAGCACCTACTAAGTGACCAAGTGCCTTGTCTGGCCTCGGTGAAAGAGGATGTGCTTAGTCCTGATGTGACTTGAAATGCAGGGGTGGGTTGGTATGGGGGGGGCATCCCCTTTTCTGAGGATAAGGAGAAGGGGAAAAGGAGGAATAGGGTGGGAGGTGCGGCTGGGAGGAGAGGAGGGAGGGGACTTCGATTGAGATATACAGTGAATAAATAAATTTAATTAAAAAAAAGTGGGGCCTCAAGAATGGGATTAGTCGCCTGTTGAGGAGATTTCTGTCCTACCCCTTCTACTCTTCTTAGTTGTGAGTCTGTAACATCTGCCCTTACAGAAGATGCAGCTCAAGGCTGAGCTGGAGCCAGGGTCCTCAATGGACGTCACATCACTGGGGCCTTGCTCTTGGACTGCCCAGCTTCCAGAGCTCCAGAAAACCTTTCTGCTGTTTATAAATTACCCACCTAAGGAAAAAAACATAAATGGAAAGTCCCTAGTGGGGCTGGATCTTTTGCAAATGCCATGTCATGTCAAGTTCAAATATCTCAGCCTTGCTCCAAGGCCACAGAGTCAAAACAGGGCCCTTTCCAAGATTCGTTGCTTGGGATTTCCCAACCGAAATCCTCTAAGGAATGATAAATAGAACATCCATCAAAAACGGTCTCCTCAAATCTGGTGACCAAGTCCTCTCGTGTGCAGTCCCCAGAAAAATCACACACATGCTAGGTAAACCAGCTCCACCAATGGAGTTGCAGGTCACTCACTTAATAGGAGAGAGAAATGTCACCATGCCCATCACCATGGTGACCTTTGAGCTCAGCCAAGTCAGCTCCCTCAAGGCTCCCACCCCTCATGGCCACATAACAAGCAAAACTTGGTATTCCTGTAATTCAACATCCTCGTCCTTCAGAGGGTTCCCAGGAGGAAAAGTGGCTTCCAGATAACCCAAAAGCTTCTAAAAGGAAAAAAAAAAAAAAATTCAGAGTAGCTGATGGTTTTGAGTCATCTCTGAGAATGAGGTAGACTACTGACCCTCTGGCTCTGTAACCCAGACTCTGGGCCCGAAGAAGAACACTTTTCAGTGCCTGGCACGGAGCTCCTGGCACATGCCTGTGCTCTGTCCTCAATAGTTTTGACATTTCCCCTTTGTATAACATTCTTATCGTGTCTGCAGAGCCACTGGATTAAGGCAAGCAGGCAGAACCATCTCATCAGAAGGAGGCTGATCAAGAAGGGGAGACGAGAGTGTTAAGAAAAGCTGACAGTGACTCGCCTTCCAAATTAGTGGCTTTGATTGGGAATGAACCTACTGATCATGCATGCACAAGGGAGCCTGGGGAAGCCTTGCATCTCTACGTTGAAGGCACACAGTGCTGTGTGTTTTGCTTAGAATGTGTGACTATGAGACCTCAATGCACCCATGGATTGAGAAATGGAAGGAAGAGCAGGGTTCAGAAGGGTCACAGGCTACAGGAAATGCAAATGTCCTGGTGTGAGCAGTGTCTTCCCTTGTTGTTCTTATTTACATTTTATTTTGACTTTATTGAATGTTTTCTTATAAGTCATCTCAGAGCCTTTGGGAAATAAAACAAAGCAAAATAAATGCTTTGAGTTTAAGTGTGGGAGGGACAGCAGTGAGCAGCAGAATCTTGTAGTAGAGCCTTCAAGAGGGGCTTTGTACAAAGACAGATACACGAGAGAGCTAGAGAGAGAGTATCAGCAGCCCCAATTAGACATGCCTACCCTCACTTAAAGCCCATGAGACAGGTTTCCATGTTCAATCCATCTCTGAGACAGCTTTCACACAGGGGACTCCTTCCTCACACACCACCCCCCACCCCAGCCTAGCACTGTGCCATAGAGATGGAGAAGGGGACTAGAGAGTAATCAAGCAACCAGACCATAATATTCAAATCCTTGTCCTATTTATTTCTTCCTGCTGTGTAACCCTAGGGATGCCTCTTAAATTCTAGTTTTAATTAGTGTACATTCATCATGACATTTACACACACGAATGCCACATACATTCTCTCTCCTCCATTACCAGCTCTTGTCCCCTCCCCCTCCCTCTTTTCCTCCTCTAGTTCCCTTCCTCTTCCCAAATAGTCTTTCTTCTACTTTCATGGTTTACTGTTCTTTCCAAATGTAGCTTTTGTATATGAGAGGAGATATACTTTTACCAGTCACTTATTTCACACAACATTATAATCTCCAGTTCTACCTGCTTTTCCTAAAAATTATACAGTTCCATTCTCAATTATAAATGCACAAAACTACATTGTATATTAATGCCGAATTTTCTTTATCCGTCCATCTGTTACTGGACACCTACGCTGATTCCACGGCCTGGCCACAATAAACACAAATGTGTGGGAATCTCTCTTGTATGCTGATTTACATGCCAGGAGTAGTATATGAGATCATCTGGTCCTATTTCTAATTGAGGAGCCTCCATCCTGTTTCCATAGTGACTGCTCTAGTTTACATTCCCCACCCCACCCGACACACATACATCCTCGACAGAATTCATTGTTTGATTTCTTTTCGTGATAACTATTCTGAATGGAGTGAGAAGGACTCTCTGATGTCGCTTGACTTTGCATTTCCTGGATGGCTAATGATGTTGAACACTTTCTCATATATTTAATACATGCCTCCTAAATTCTTGCAGGCAAAATGAGATCATAGAGTACTCACCTGCCTGGATTGAACTTGACCTTCATGCATAAAAGAGTTTTCTGCAGATGTGGCTCCTAAAATCAGGCCTGCTGCCAGGAGTTGCCTCTCAGACTTAAGACTAAGACCAAGTGGAACACACTTCCTGTCCCAGGCTGTGATCTGGAATGGAGGTCCTGGGAATCCCAGAGCAGAAAAAGCTGGAAGGTCTGGGATTGGCTGTATAGAGAAGAAAGGATGTCTCAGATACTGAGGAAGACAAAAGTCTCCAGGAACAGGGAGCAGCATGCATGGAAGCTTGGAGACGGGAGTTGCAGGCATGTGGAGGACTATGGGGAGGCTAAGCCATCCTTGCGTGGAAAGTGGGAAAAGTCTGTCTCTGGAAGGCAGCTAGCTCTTCAGCGTTGGAGCCCCCAGCCAATGTGCCTAAGCACATTTGGTTCCTCCTCCTTACAAATGTCAAACTGAGAAAACACAGCACGACTAGGAATACAGCTCAGTGGTTTCTGCTTGCTTGCATATGTGAGGCTGTAAATTCAACC
The DNA here is from genome assembly GCF_907164565.1 of Psammomys obesus. Classification (NCBI taxonomy): domain Eukaryota; kingdom Metazoa; phylum Chordata; class Mammalia; order Rodentia; family Muridae; genus Psammomys; species Psammomys obesus. Next base: position 20,710,983 of record NW_026596034.1, read on the forward strand.
CCCCAATAGACTAGCGAGGCTAATAATCCCATAATCTGCATAGGTAGATGGATGACTCAAGGCTGTATGTGTGTGAAAGAGAGACAGAGACAAAGAGAGACAGAGGGGGAAAGGAGAGAGGAAGAGAGAGAGGCCTGAATGTCATGTAAATACCTAAAGCAAAAAACAAAAACAAAAACAAAAAACACAGACTTTTTAGATACATCCAAATACAAGGCACCTGGAATTTCTGCATTTTATAGAAATTAAAGAACTGTAAATAGACTTGTCCCAGAGAACGAAGACCTCTTGGTTTTGATTATAACATTAATGCCTATAACACCTATAACTTTAACACCTGCTACTCAATAAAGCTGTGGTGAATGAATGAATGAGCAAACCAGAGCACCACTCATATTTTTAAAGTGCAGCCCACTTGCCTGCCAGTTGGGTGACAGCTATGATTCGCATCAGCTGGAAGCATTCTCACTACCGTGTTATTTTTGGACACCCGGCAAAGAATGTAGACTTCTAAACTAGGAGCCTCTGAGGTTAACATAGCCAGGATCTTGTTATGAACATTCTTAAGTCTACACTAAATCTGAGAAAGAGAATCGGGGTGGCAGAGCAGAGATAGAGGTGAGAAGGGCTCTTCTGCCTCATCCCATGGACCCTACATTCTATTCCCTGGCCCCTCCAGGAACACTCCACAAAGGACCCACTTCCTTCCATCCTCCATGCACCCTTAGAGCCATGCACCCTTCCTCAAAGGGGGAGAGAAAAAGCTGCTTCTCTCTCCTGTAGTCTCCACCCACCCTAGCTGCAATCTAACTATTTTAACAATGTGCAATTATCAAGTATCTGCTGCAATCCCAGCCCTGTGCTGTTCACTGAGTGTGCATCACCTTATTGGTTCCTCCTAGCTACCTACCTTAGGAGGTCTTTTAAGGCCCCATATATAGATGTGGAAACTGAAGTTCAGAGAGACCCAAGGTCCCACCAAAGTGAGGCGGGACCCTTCAAGAAGAGCAATTGGATTTGGAGCAGATTCACATACTACCTGTACTGTTGCTTGCTTACTATTTTTTCTTTAAAATGGCTCAATTTGTGTTTAATTCTTAAAACATATTTAAAGAAAATCATATATCTTTGTGAAGTGTGTAAAGATATTCTCAGTGGCAACCAAGAGAGAAAACAATGAGTTAAACAGCATGGAAGACTGTTGCCAGCTGAAGCTGCAGGACCAGATCCAAATCCCATGTGTTCTCCATTCAGTGGGTGAGGGTGGGCAGGGCAGAACTGAAGAGGTCATGGACACCAACCATTACATGACCAACAGGACGGTGGCCGCTCTCACAGGATCCCTTTCTCACCTGTGACCCACTGCTGCAAACAATGAACCCTGGCAATATCCCCTTGTTATCCACCCTTAGCGGTATTTGGGCCACCTGAAGAAAATGGTACCTCGGTCTGTCCTGGAACTTAGTCATCCTTAGGGCTCAGTATTCTCAGTATCCCAGAACCCTGCAGCCACCTGTTCAATGAGCAGATTCTTCCTCAAAGTGACTCCCAAGACCCCACCGATAGCCAGGACTGACTGACCACCACCCCCCACACACACACACACACTTGAAAAATCATATCGGTGTCCTTATCCACATGAATGGCACCACCCTCAATGGGAAAGCCCAAACCACTTCCTGAGAAGTGCCAAGCTCCAGGCTGGTTAGACATTCCTCTGTCCTCACTCTGAATCCACTGTTCAGGGACAGATCAAAAGTGGCAATGCACCCCAACAGCCTAACTGGGCTTGTGTGAGGCACTGGAAGACAATGATACATCGTTTCACCTGGGGACAAAGAGCTGTGAACAAGGGGGTGATGAAGTTTAGAAAGCCTCTCTCCCGTTGCTCCATGTGACTCCCCATACGGTACTGTGGGTAACTTGGGGTACTGGCCCCATCTTACACATGAGGCACTAGAACCCCAGAAGGCTGCACTAACAGAGCGTCGGATTGGCCATTATATGTGAAGCCACAATTGAGAGCCGCTCAACAAACGGGATTTCTTTTTCCATATTCCGTGCCCCCCCCAAATGTTCCAAATCCCTGCATCTCCATAGTGAGCACAGGAGTCATTTTGTGTCCTTTTCCATAGCTCACATCCATCATCCTCGGGCCCCCACAAACCCAGTACATGAAATAACCCTTGCACATAGGAAAGTATAACAAAAAGGAGGCAGGGGAATGGTGGGAGCAGGATGAAGAAAAGAAAAGCAGGTGGACCCAGTCTTTGGCTTCCTTCTTCCAGGGGAGGTCATTCCCTGGAAAGTTACAAGGGGGCTAGGGAATGCCAGGGGAGTCATAGATGGAGGATGAGAATCCTCTAGAAGTTTTTCTGGTAGAGGAAGAGATCTCATGAACACTGCACACTCTTCCAGGTCAGTCACCAGCCTCTGTCCCTATGCCAACTTAGCTTTTAGGATCCCGGATATAAGCCAGGAGTGGTGGTGTCCGTTTATAATGGCTGCACTACAGAGCCTGAGGAAGGGAGGTCGAGAGTACAAGGTAAGCTGGGTTTCTAGGGCCGCTTTGTAGAGTGATACGGGAGTACCTCCTCTGGTGGCATCACCCCAGTAGGATCCTTGGCCAAACCTAGGAAAGGTGTTTGTCCTGCCACAAAGAAAAGCAGTCAGCGCGCCTATCTGCCAAGGAGCCTCAGAACTCCCTACAGTTCAAGAGAACCTCAAGATCTGGCAGAATACCAAATTCCTCTCCCCCACCCCCTTTCTCCTCCTTCACATCTACTCCACACCACAACACACACACACACACACACACACACACACACACACACACACACACACACACACACACACACACACACCTTGTTTCAAAGGAAAAAGAAAAGAATACTGGACGTTGAACAATCTTCTTGGGCTAAATTTAAGCGGCCGAGAAGCATTTGCTAAGAGCCCTGGCTCCCCCTAGTGACCATCAGAGGAAGCCACATTCAGAGCAAACGTTCTGAAAGGGAAGTTCCCAGGCAGAGAAACAGAATCACTTCCTTCTTAACCAGCACACCTCAGCACTCTCCTGAGCTTCTGGGTCAGTCCCCAGCCTGAAAAGCCCACGGCTGTGCGAAGTCTTCACAGTGCCGCGGAGACCCGTGGAAATTCCATTAGCTTGAAGTCTGAATGCTCGCAAAGGATCTTTAACTCCCTAACGCCCTTTGTAACCAAAGTTTAAGAGCAATCCTAGAGCTGGAAATTAACTCTGCTGTTGACACTATGTGGGCTTGAAAAGCGCACCTCAAAGCCCCTCACCTTGGGTTCCCGTGTCTAAATAATTGATAGTTTTAAATAGCTATTGTTGAGTCTATGACAACCTCTTATTAAGGTACTTATCTGAGTTTTCTGCCTGCTTTTGCCTGGGAGAGAAGACAAAAAGTATGCCCAGTTGCAATAACAGCGATGATTTTCAGACAATCTCAGCACTGTGCACCAACCTGGGCCTCCCACAGCCCACAGCCCACTAGCAGAGAGGGGGGAAAAAAGGTCACAGCCCTGCCCCCACCACCCTTGCCCTCTCAGAGAGCCGGCTTTAAACTCCCTGGTCCAGGGCACCAGACAGGAGGCCCAGGGAGAGGCTGAGTCTTCTGCAAGAACTCCTTGGGGAGAAATCAGCTTTGTAATCTCAACTCCTTGACTGTCTTGGGCAGCACAGCCAGCAAACCTGCTTAGAGGATGGTGTTTACTTAACTATTTCTGACAGAAAAGCCTTTGCTGAAATAGGCACCAAGAACTCTCTCCCAGTCCCTGCAGGGGACCCTGTGGCTGGTGTCCTTTGCAGGAGCAGCTGAGAACAGAACAGATGTGGAAAATCCTCCCCTCTATGTTATGAACTCTCTGCATTATGAACTGCTTCCGTGGCAGGGACAGTGAAAACAGCAGCCAGCCAACCCCAGTTGAACATTCTAGAGCCCCACGTTTGTGGAGCAAAGCTGTAAGCCAGAGCCTTTCTCAGCATGCAGCTTGGCAGATAAATAAAATGATGCCTGGCTAGTGGCTGCTAAGCCTAGTTTGAGAGATGAGGAAACACACTTAAAAAGGGACTTAATGGAGGGCAAAGTTTCTGAGGGAGAGTCAAACCTGTGACTGTCCAACCACACCAAATGCCCAGATGCCAGCTGAGCCCTGTCCTTCTGTCATTAATCTCCCCTAAACTCACTACTTCCCTGCTGCAGGCCTTGGTACTCAGCCTCCCCACTGGCTCGTCCCAAAGCCATTCTGTGGCGCCAAAGCAAGTCACAACCATATGTGTTCCTGTTAGACACTGTGGTCCCACTTGTCACCTTCTAAAAGATGTGATTTTTTTTTCCATTAAACTCACCAATTTTCCCTTTTCCCATGGTAGCAGCTACCACGGGAAATTGTGGCAATGAGCTTGTTCTTACTCTTTCTAACCATCTCTTAGCAGCTTCCAGAGTAAAGGAATAGATGCCACTGGACCCTCAGCTGCGGAGAAAGCCTTCGTCATCTCCCCTGGACCAGCTCCTGAGATACTGCTCACAGACCTTATCCCAAAACAACCACCTGCCCTCTGACCTCTCTTCACAGCTGGGCTTCCACCCTGAACACCACCCACTCCCACCTTCCAGTTTCCCAAAACTCTCATGCCCTCATCTCGGACTTGACACAACAGATCCTGTTTTAGTTGGGTTTGATTTGGTTTGATTTCTGAGACAGGGTCTTGCTTTGTAGCCCAGGCTGGCTTCAAACTGGAGATCCTCCTGCCCCAATCTCAAATGCTAAGATTACAGGCATGCTCTGCCCACAATCAACTCTACCTAAGGAATCTTAGGATTTCACTTGACCAACACCTCCAAACCCATCTCCCAGCACCCATCTGCCACTGATCATGCCGTACCCTCTTCTGTCGTCTCTTCCACGGGCACATTGTGTTAAACGTTGTACATTCCCTTTCTTCTAGCACCAGTACCCTTCCTTTTCACAAAGCAATTTCAATTAGGTGTTCAAAGGCATCCTGAAGAAGATACATAAGCAGCCAGGCACGGTGGCTCTCACCTATAACAACAGCACTCAGAAGGCTGTAGCAGGAGGATCATAGTTCAAAGCCATCTTCAACTATATAGGGAGTTTGAGTCTGGGCTACATTAGAGCATATTTCAAAAAATAAAAAAAAAAAAAGGGAGCGAGGAAAATGTAAAGAAAATAAAATGCATGTACAAGCTACATCCTGGGGAGGAGAGGGGAGTGGCATTATGCCAATCCATTATCAGAACTCCTAATCCCTACAAATCAGTAGCAAAGGACAAGTAACCCAAATCTTTAATTGGGAACAAGACTAGAATGGAGGAAAGTATATACATGGTTGCTATTGCAGAAAAAAAATATACTCAAATTCATTAGCCATCATGGAAATTCAAAATGAAACAAAAATGAGATCCACCTACTGCCCTTCCTTTAGAGAAAAGCTTGTGGTGTTGGTGAGGAGGTGGCACAACCAGACTTCCCTCACACCGACAGTGAAAGCGATAGTAACAATGAACTAGTAGTAACAATGAACTAGACAGAGATTCCCATAATGCTCTGTGTGGAGATGGCCCACAGGAGTTTGAGACATTATAGCACAACTCTGTGAACCTCTCAGACCCCCATCACTAAGGGAAGAAATGAACACAATCTTGTTCTTTGGGAATGCAATAAAACAGTAAGAACAGAGGGCAGTTGAGATATATAACACCGTGAGTAAATCTCAAAAACATATTTTCTGAACGAATATATATGTATATGTGTCTATGTACATGCACATAATATTTCTACGGAACCAAGAAACAATTCACCTATGGTGGTTAGCAGTAAGAACAGTGGGGGTCTCCATTGGGGGCTAGAAATTGATTAGGAAAGGTATAAAAATGTTGGGAGTGTTTGCTATCTTTCTTTTTTTAGGTGACTCAGGAGCAAATGCGTTTGTGTGCACATTCACTGAATTGATTTCAAAGAGGCTGTGCATTGCTTTTCAGACATCCTTCCACCAAAAGATTGTACAATCTGGTTCAAATCCTACTTCCAGTTTATTTTTTTCAGGTCAACCCCTGAGACTCCATTTACTTGTCAATACAATGGGAGCAATACAGCTGGGGAGATGGCCCAGTGGTTATAGAAGCCATTTGCTCTTGCAGAGGACCTGGGTCCAGCTCCCAGCAGTCATGGCAGCTCACAAGCAACTGTAACTCCATTTCCAGGGCATCCTGTGCCCTCTTCTGACCTCCTCGGGCACCAGACACACACTCAGGGCATAAGCATACATGCACGGTAAATACTCGTACACATAAAATAAAAGTGGACTAATTAAAAAACATTAAACAGGAGCGACAGTGTCTCTTACCTGAGGACACCGAAGCTAGTAAGTGAAAGAATTAATACGTGTGAAGAGTCTCTCAGCAACAGAATCTTGGGAAGAAAGCACACTGTAGATGTTAATGACTTAAAACTTCTCATCTAAGGCCCTGCAGTGAGGCAGGAGGATAGCCCTGGCAGACTGGCATCAAGAAGGACTGCAATAAGTAAGGCAGTTTGTGCCTGCCTCTCACTGCCCCCACAGAGATAATGCAAGGCCAGACTCCTTGCATTAAGATCTCCTAGGACAGTGTTTCTCAACCTGTGGGTTGTGACCTTTTGGGTGGGGGGGGGGATGGAATGAGGGTTGTATATCAGAATTCCTACATACCAGACATTTACATTACGATTCAGAACTGTAGCAAAATTACAGTTACAAAGTGGCGATGAAATAATCTTATGGTTGGAGGTCACCGCAACATAAGGAACTGTATCAAGGGTCACAGCATTAGTGGTTCTCAGCTGCTGCTCTAGGACATGATCAGAGGCTGGCCTTATCATTTGTGCACAAAGCATGAGACCTGGGCTCCTGGAGCCTTCAAGAGGATGACATATGGATGTGGCCCAGTGATTGCATGGGGAGTTCTTGAGATGTGGATCAGGTGGCCCAGCCCTGAATAAGCCAGCAAACAGACAAACCTGGAAAAGAGCACAGCACAGGCCAGGCATCTGAATAAGAGGGAAGTCATTCTCTGCATGGCCTTGCTGCAATTCTGCGTGACTGAGCCCCACCCTACCTGCCAGACCACCTGGGTCCCATAAGAACATGGGCTCCTGCCAGTGCTGGTGGGGCTCATCCCTCTTCGAGTCACAGGAACTGAGACTAGACACCTAGACTTGGCTTATCACCATCAAACATGTCGGAAGGGCCTCCTCCTCCATAAACAGCACTAATTAATTTGTGATCCCCTACAGGGGTCCGCAGCATCCTGCATCTGCCAACCTAATTATGAAATAGCCCTGGCAGGCTGGCTCCTGGCCTTAGGTGATCCCAGCACAGGCACCAACAGCTGGAGGGGACAACAATGACCACCCACAAACAGATGATTAAAATGAAGTCATCAGAGCTGCTAACAACAGCAATGAGAACCACACCAGCCAGCATTTATTGAGCTCCTAGGAGGTGGCATGTACTTAGAGATCCGCTCCCCTCCCCACTTCCAAGGGCTCAGAAGGTGTCGAAAGCATCCTATTTCTCAACAGGAAACTAAGGCTAAGAGAGGATTTTAAAAGTCATTTAAAAAGGGACTTAAAAACGGTTACAGCCCATAACACAGTGGTCCTCAGCCTTCCTAATTCTGTGACCCTTTAATACAGTTCCTCGTGTTGTGGTGGCCCACAACCATAAAACTATTTTTGTTGCTACTACATAACTGTAATTTAGCTACTGTTATGAATCATAATGTAAATATCTGTTTTGCAGAATATCTGATATGTGACCCCTGTGAAAGGCTCTTTCAGTCCCTAAAGGGGTCTCAATCCACATGTTGAGAACCACTACCAAAGCAGATCTAAGGTACTAATGTAATCTTATCATAGCCCACACTCTGTAGCAGGGAGAGGGCTTATAGCACTGTGTGTGTGTGTGTGTGTGTGTGTGTGTGTGTGTGTATGCACTCGAGAGTGTGCACACGGGCGCACTCACCCCCCACTCTACAGTTTGACTATGAAAGGTCCTCATTGGGCTCTTATGTTTGAATACTTGACGTTCAGATAGTGGGTCTGTGTGGGGAGCTTGTGGAACATTTATGAAGTAAGGCCTAGCTGGAAGAAGTGGGTTGCTAAAGGGTTGGCTTTATGGATTATACCCAGCCCTGGTATTAACCTGAGCTCTCTGCTTCCTGGTCAACCACCAAGATGTGGAGTCCTAACCACAAGCTTCTGCTGCCATGAATGCCACTATGCCTTCTCCTCCATGATAGGTTTGCAAACCATGAGCCATTTTTTTTTCTTAAATTGTTTCTGTCAGGTACTATCATAGCAACATGAAAAGTACTTAGACAGGGGTACTTCATACCCCTCACAGACACATGATGCTAAATGTGGTCTCTTAGCCCAGTTTCCAGTAAAACGGACCAGTTCATAATCCAGGTTGATGACTGGTTCAGCCCCAGTGGCTGCTCAATAAACCCTATCTCTTGAAGACATAGGCCTGATTGAGCATCACTGAGAAGAGAGGTCATAGCTTGTTTTTATTTGTTGTTGTTGTTATCATTTTATATGGGTTTACTGTGTAGCCCTGGCTGACCTGCAATTCACAGAGATCCTCCTGCCTCTACCTTCTAAGCACCGGGGTTAAAGAAATACTACAGCTTGTTTTATCATGGAAGCCATGAGACCTCTCTCCTACAGGCAAATACCAGGTTCTACCCAAACTCTCCATTTTGGAGACAGGCAAAGATGGCAGCCTGTGACCAGCTGCAAGTGGGAAAGACAAAACAGAATGGGCGGTGGGCAGCCTGGAGTCTGGTGACCTCCAGAGGGGACTTGGAACAGAAGGAAGCTGTCAGCTGAACCCAGCAAAGCAGAAACACTGAACACTGACCTGATGGGGAGGAGGTGGGGACTGATGGGGGCCAAGAAGTCAGCAGGAACAAAGATGTGGAGAAGACAGGTCTATCGAAGGTAAGTCTGGGTTTGGATGAGTCATTCTCGTGATCAATTAATAATACAGATTATCTAGAGATGCAGAAACCTATGGGGAAGGGCTCTCCAAGGCCAGGCCTTGCAACATTCAGGACTTAGGTGAGGGGAAAGTATCAGTGGATGTCAATTAGGTGATGGGAATATGTAGTTGTGGCTAAGGAGCTGATGAAGGGCCAACAGAGATAGGGAAATGATGCTGAGCATCTGCTAAACCCTGCAGCCCATCAGCCCTCAAGATGCTATGAATAAATCAGACGAGGGAAGGTAAGAATCGCCTCTCCAGGGCGTTATCTGAAATTCCTACACTGGAAGTGACCCTGAGCACCATTCTCCAGGGGAAGTCAACCTCTCCCTCTGGTCTTCCTGCCACATGGCTGGTGCTGCTGGGGTTCAGATGTTTGATATTTTCCTGTGTTAAAGGCTTAGTCCCCAGGGTAGTGCTGATGGGAGATGATGAGCCATTTCGGGCAGGGTGTCTTGAGAGGCTTTTAGGTCATTGGTGGGATAGTGGGTACCCAAGTCTCATCCTTTTTCTCTTTTTCTCCCTGATCTGTGCCAGAAGTGGTTTTGCTCAGCCACATTTTCCTGTCATAACACAGGCCCAGAGCAATGTGACCAACTGATCCTTCAAACCGAAACCCCCCCAAACCATGAGCCAAAATAAACCCTTTCTCCTCAAAGTCAGCTGTTTCAGTCTGTTTCTTACAGACACAGAAAGCTGACCCACACAGGCAGGCCTCCAAAGTGCCACCCTTTCCTTAGCACTCTTCATTCCTCCATTTATCTAACTTAACCTTAGACAATTTGCTCATCCTGGAGAAAAGCAGTCTGCAAACAGAACAGCCACATGTCTTATGTGAGCATTGGGGGGGAGGGGGGAACAGACTTAGAAAGATTAGACAGACTAGCTGGTTTCCAGGAAATGTGACAATTTCAGGTCACCTTTTAAAAAAAAAAAAAAAAACAGGTCCTGACTTAAGGAAGAAGCCCACCACAGACAGGCATAGACGCCAAGGGGAGGAACTTGTGATGTGATCCCAGGGGAACAAGGCTAATCTGTGGCATTAAGGCAGGAGTTGAGGGGAGAATGAGAACGGCAGGAAATCTGGTCCTGCTCTCATTTACCCAGGGCATCCCTGGTTTCCCCCTCTAGCTGACACTGTCCACATTTATCCAGGGCAGCCCTGGCCCCTGCCTCTCCCCACCTCTCACACTGAACGTCAGTCCTCTAGAAGCTGCATGTCATCCACACATATTCCAAGATCCTGGGGCTGACATCATCCAAACTGAGATAAGGTCCAGAGATCTCTATTTTTAACAACCCCACCCCCCTCCCATCCTCCAGCCCCATCATCCTAAACAGGAATCTATCCCAGCTCCGCCTTCCTTATCCTGATCAGAAAAAAAACAGCCTTCTCTCTCCTCAGGGGCCTTATTCTGAAGCTCCTTCCCTGGGAAGGTGGCCCTGAGCACAGTTCTTTTCAAGTAACCTATTCCTCAGACAGGAGCCCTGGGCCACCTGCTGGGCTCCTCTGTGGCCTGCTGACATCGTTCAGTTGTTAACTGTGTTAGTTGTATCTTGGGAGAGCAGTAAGTGAATTTTATACCACATTATCGCAGTACCAGTAACACCTTGGTACCTTTTTTAAATAGCCAATTAAGTCTAGTTTTACACCTTCCATCCCTAGGTGATGCAAAATCCAATCTCTATGTCTTGAGTTAGGGTGGGGTATTGTACCCTGAGTGCAGCCTGGGGAGGGGGGCGTGCCTATGGTGCTAAGGGAGTGCTGACTGCCTTGAGTTCAGACGGAGATAGCCTTATCAAAGGTAAAACCTGGGGGATCTATATCTTTAACCAGTCCCCCCTCCCCTAAATACCCATAAGCACCCCACCCCTACCTTCCCAAGTAGAGGAACTAGCCTTTTTTCTGCCACTTTCTTTCACTGTGGGAAGTGCGGGCCCTAGGGCCTTAGCTTACTTCAGGATCCCACAAACGCAGCCTTTCTTGGATCCAGCAACCAAGCCCTCAAGATCCTGTGGAGGCACCCCCAAACTTCTAAGCCCTCCCTAATCTGGGAAACTGCCTCCACAGGCCAGCAGCAACCTCCTCTACCTCTTCTGCCTACAGAAGCACCACTTTTACTTCAACCCTCCCCTCCTCCCCTCTTCCTCCTCCTTTTCCTCCTCTTCCTCTTTCCCTCTCCCTTGGCCATGGTTGGGGGTGGGGAGGTGCCAAATACATCTGCTTGTTCTCCCTGACTCGCCTTTTATGTGGGTATACTTGTATGTCTTTTATTAAGGATTTCTTAAATTAATGAGACTCTCCTTAGTCCACCGGCTTCGGAGAATGAGCAGCTTAACATGTAATGCCGTTTAATACTTTCAGCACAATAGACAATTGTGAGACATGGACCCTCATCTGCTGAAGGTCTGCTGTGTGCGGTTGTGCACTCCCAGCCAGGAGCTGCTCCAGCCTGGCCTGGGAGAAGGCTTTTAAATGCTGAAAATTCTAAGAGGTTGGTTAAAATGGGGCTGCGTGGGACTCTGAGGCCCCAGGCACTCATGCTTATTTTGGTTGCCCTGAGATTTTAAGTGAGCCATCACATCTGAGGACCACTGACTTGCTCCTCATGAGGAAGGGGGTGAGGAATCTTTAAAATGGGTGTTATCCTTATCGCTGTTGTGTGAATGGGATAGGGCTCGTAGGACAAGATGGAGGTGGGAGGAATGGACAAGGAGAGGACATATCCACCCTAGGTTATTAGCCTGAGCCCCACCTGCTTGCTCCCTGAGCAGATCTGACATAAACTGGTACAGTGAAGAAAGCCTGAGGCTGACACAGCAGGCCACTAGCAAGAGTTTTGGTTAGAGAAAAGCACACACAGTCTAGGAACAGGAAGTCCTGGCTGTGTCCCAGCTGGTCTGTGGGTCAACCCACAGACAGGAAATCCCCCAGGCAAGAATTGAATAGGTTCCTCTTCCATTTCCCAGAGCCAGGACAGGATAGGACAAGACCTCTGGCCCAGCTGAAGTGTGAGGTAAAGATAACGTCAGAAAAGACTGAATTTTGTAATGAAGAAAAGAGAAAAGGCAGGACTGTGAATAAAATAGCATGGGAGGGGGAGGCTCTCCTGCCCTCCCCCATCCTCCTCAGATCCCACAGCTGACGGCAAGTAACCTCAGAGATGTGTAATTAGAGGCTGTTATTGCATTAGCATGTGTGACACATGCTGCTGAGACGTGGGAGGATTTGGATGACTGAGGAAGCATCAGACCAGGAAGTACACGTGGAGTGTGAGAATAGTGAGAACAGTGAGGAACCCCTGGCCGAGCCTCACAGTGACCAAAAGTCCCCGAGACATCCCTCACACAGTTACACACAGCCCACCTGCTCCTCTCTGTCCCTGACAGGGACGGATTTTTCTCCTCTATGGGAGGATGTGTGCCTAAGTGGCCCAAGATCCACTTCCCTCCAAAGCATAGTGCTAGGGCCAGCAGAGATGCTTAATATTCCCTTCCAGGAAGATGTCCTTTCCTGTGTATTCATATATTCAGGACATTTTGGGATTCTGGGCAGCTGCTTATTTCAAAGCAGCTTTTTACACAGCTTAGTGGGGCATGGCTGAGACAGAAAGCAGACAGGCCAGTCGGGGCTCAGAGAAGCTCTTCCTGGTTTACAGAGTTGTGTTTTGGAGGTTGAAGGAGGGATACTGGGCCTCACTCAGGCATCTAAGCTATGATCCTCAGCCCGTGTGCCATTGAGGTGTCTGCAAAACTGCAGATTCCAAGGTCTCTCCACCATGGCCCTGCCCATTCTACAGGGAGCAGCAGGCCTGGTATTTTTCGAGATGGAATTTCACTCTGCTGTTCAGGTTGGTCCCTGGCCCCAAGGGAGCCTCCAGGCTGAAACTGCAAATGATGATACTGCAAAAAAACAAAAAAAACAAAACAACAACAACAAAAAAAAACAGCTTAGGGATCTGTGTTTTTAGCAAGCTTTCACATAAAGATTTGGGAAACTGATCTGAGGGCAGCGGAAGAGTTGGCCAGGCTGCCCTGGAGAACTGCAAGAGGCCGTGAGGTCTAGCTTCTGTCACGTGCGCACCCTTGACACGCATGTTCTTACGTGTTACAACATGAGGGTGTCCCCACCACGCTTGTACTGAGGTTCAAAAAGGTTGGAGATTCCAACTTGTGCTGGTTACTTTTTTTTTTTTTTTTTTCAACTTGACACAGACCAGGGTCATCTGGGAAGAGGAAACGTCAATTAAGAAATTGCCTCTATCAGACTGTCCTGTAGGCAAGTCTGCGAGGCATATTTCGAATTAATGATTTATGTGGAAGGGCTCAGTTCACTGTGGATGGTGCGGTCCCTGGGCGGGTGGTCCTGGGGTGTATAAGGTAGCTAAGCAAGCCATGGGGAGCAATCCAGTAAGCAGCACTCCTCCATGGCCTCTGCTTCGGCTCTTGCCTTTACTTCCTACCCTGACCTCCTTTCATGATGAACTGTAAGCTGTAAAATGAAATACCACCCCACACTTCCAGTTGCCTTTTGCCATGGCATTTACCATAGCAGTAGAAAGCACGCTAGAGAACACAGTTCAAACCTGTCAGTTCCTCAGAGAGGCCATGACCCCCAGGGGACTTCTGGTCAATCCCTGCCGTGGAATTTGTACACAACGCTTTTAACTAAAATTATTTTGTTTAGTGATGGGTCTGAATTTCTCATCTGTCTTGCTTCTATAACCTTGATGGTCCTGTTTGTCACCATGATCCCGGCACCCAGCACTGGAGTCAGTGGGCACTGAACGATGTAGGTGCTATGGTTACAGCTCACCAACCAGATTTAATAACTCCAGAGTAGGCTGTGGTCCCAGTGTGTGCAGGCTGGGCTGTGACCATGCCATTCTGAGCCATACTAGAATCCCTTGGTAGTGCAGCCAGGAGGAACCAGTTCAAAACTGGGCTCCTGCTGTGCCCGTGAGAAGTGAGTTCCTGGGGATAAGTCTGTCTGATTCTGTAGGTAAGGTGATGGAACCAAGGCACCCCACTCCTACACCCTTCTCTCATCTGTCCAATGGTGGAATTCTTTTTCCCCATCAGGATATTGGGGCTGGACCCCCCAGTGGACTCAGGTCAGCCGACACCCTGCCTAGATTCAGAAATGTCCCCTGAGCCAGGCGTGGCAGGATGGAATGTAGGCAAACAGCTCAGTCAGATCTGTGCGCCAAAGACAATTGCAGCTGAGCCTCATTCTGGGACAGACTAATATTTATGCTGTATGTTAAGCAGCTGCGGCAGCTGTTTCATGGTGAGACCCTCAAACCCGCCCCGCAGGCTCCAGCTTGGGCTCAGAAAATAGACTTTTAACAGGCAGCAAATAAACATGTCAAGCCCAATCACTCCACAGTTAGGCAGGGATTTGGGGACAGTGGGATATGGTGACCTTGTGACACAGCTCTCCCTACAACACTGAGCTCCTCCCTGCCATGGAAACCCACTCAGCCAGGGACCTTTCACATCCAATTTCCATTCATCTCTGGCCCCACAAAGGCCATTGCAATTGTTATGGGGTTACTCTAATCAGCCCTGAGCCAGGCAAGGGGCTGCACCATTGGGAAGGACAGGGAAATATGTTCAGTCTCTAACTAGGGCCCCACAGCCAGCTTCAGCTTCACCTTTGCCACTCTCTCAAGACATGTGACATCTGGTACACTCCCTCCAGCTGTGGCCACCTGCCTTCCACAGCTTTGACTACATTCTCTTCAGCATCTTTGTTTGAGCTGTACATTTCCAGAAGGGAGCAAGGAGCAGTTTCCTCCTACTCCCCCAAGACTGCCCCCGTGGCTCTCTGCTGGATGAAGGCGGAGGGAGGCCCTGCCCACTGGGTGGAAAGCCACATACACTAAGAGCCGTCTGTTAACTTCATATTTCATCCAGAAAACAGAGGTCAGTGGGGTTGAGCCCAAAGGTAGAACCTGGAGGCAGGAGCTGAAGCAGAGAAAATGGAGAAGTGTTGCTTGCCAGCTTGCTTCACATGGCTCACGCCAATAGCTTTCTTATACAACACAGCAGCGTGTGCCCAGCGATGGCACTGCCTTCGGTGGTCTGGGCCCTCTCACATCAATTAGCCAGTAAGAAATGCTCCCACAGACATGACAACCTGCCAATCTGATAGAGGCAGTTCTTCAGCTAAGGTTCCTTCTTCCCATGTGATTCTAGGCTTATGTGAAGTAGATACGTTTGCATGGTTAGCTCCCACCCCACAGGCCTCAGAGGGTTTTGAAGATCTCATTGAAGTCAGGAATTATGGTAGTAACTTGACCTACAGAACTGAGCAGAAGATTCTAAATCCTCTCAAAAGACAAACATCATAGCCCGGCATCTGGAGTACATCATGGATGCCCACCCTGGGGCCAAGAGAGACATGCCTTTGATGGTCTCACAGAGAGCACCAAAGTTGATGCCCCTCCATTTGGGGTTACCAACTCAGCAAATAGGATACAGGTTTGCATTTCATACAGTGACTAACTATGAATGCATCCGCTTTCTGGATCTGCTGTAACTGAGTATCACAAACTCAAGGGCTTTGCTGTTCTGCATTGGTCTGGAGTCTAGATGTCAGAAGTCAACGTGGGCAGAACCCAGCTCTCTGAAGGACTCTCAGAAGATTCCGCTCAAGTCTGGCTCTCAGCTCCTGTGATGCCAATACTCCTCAGCATTCCTAGGCTTGTGGGAGCATCGTTCTATTTTCTACCTCCATCATCATGTGGTACTCTCCCTGTGTGTCTCTATGTCATCGCGCAGCCTTTTCTTTTTTGAGGAAACCAGTCATGTTGGATTTAAAACGCCATCCTCTCTCAGTAAAATCTACAAAGATTTCATTTCCAGAGAAAGTCAATTCCAGAGGTTCCAGAGGTTAGACTTGGACATATCTGTTGGGAAAGACATATGTCACAAATGTTGCACAGGCTATGCCTATGATAGAGAAGTTTTTAATCTGAAATTTAAATGTAACTGGCTGTCCTATATTGAATCTTATAGCCATACACCCAAGTCATGTGACCGTCCTCAAAGTCCTACAGTCTGGTCCCTAGTTCTATAGAACTATTTTAAAAAGAATAGAATGGGTGGGAGTTGGATGCTAATGTCTAAAGGCACTGGAAAGATGACAAAAGATGAGTTGAGAGAAAGTTGAGCACTGATGTTGGGTAGCTGTTTGTGCCAAAATCTGTGCAGGAAAGACAATGATGAAGGGGCTTGAAGGCAACACAGATGAGTGCTGGGTCAACGTGATGGAGAATAAGCAGAATAAGAAAGGGCACCAGACACTGTACGTGCCTCATACTGGGTAGGAAGACAAAGCATAATGTCCATCTCTTCATTAAGGTCCCCATTCCACCTCCCAAATGGCCCCCTCCACCCTCAACATGGCATCCTGAGCCCTGCTTCTTGGCAATAGGCTAGAAATTGCATCCCAAATTCCTCAGTCCCTCTTGGTCCTCTGAATTGCTGGGCAGAGTCACTGAGGCATGCCCATCAGGTTGTCAACACCCACCTCTGACCTTTGGGTATTTTGGAAAGGCTGGATACTTCTCCTTCTCAGTGAGCCAAGACTCAAAGCACACACCTACTGAGCGCTTACATCCTCCCCAAAGTCATATACTGATGCTAACCTCCGACAAAATGGTATTTGGTGTGGGGACTTTTGAGAAGAGATTGGGGAATAAGAGAGGAGCAGTCAAGGATGGAGTTAGTTCTCAGGTAAAAAGAGATTCCATGCCCCTTCTGCCCTGTAAGACACAGCAAGCAGACAGCCTTCTATGAAGCAGGAAGCCAGACTTCACCAGGTACCATCTTGGATCTGATCTAAGACTGTCTCCAGAACCACGAGAAATGGGTTTCTATTTGTTAACAAAAACCCTTCACAATGAGTGGAGTGTTCTGCTACAGTAGCCTGATGCCCAGATGCCTTCTTCTGAGTGAGGGTTGTGTGGTACCAAGCTGGGAGCTGGATACTGGAATACTAAGGTCAGGAAGGAAGCAGAATCATGAGGCCATCAAAAGGAGTTCCCTCTCTGGACTCTGCCATCTCTTCTTGAAGACATGCTAAGCCCAGGGATTTCTCAGATACCATCTCTCTGAACTGGAAACCTAGAGAAAATGAGAGGTACAAGAGGGGTGTCAGGTTGCTTGGTTAAATCAAGCTTACAGCCAACTGTGGGAATATCTGGTGGATGTAGAATTAATAACCATTCTTATGCCATATGGAGGTCAGGCCTGTGTAACAGCTGGGTTTGGCCTAGGCCCCTGGAAGGAGCTGGCTGGGTGAGTGAGCTAGGTGCTTGACTCTTTCCTTGGACTAGCACGTGCAAAGCAAGAGAGGCTCAGCAGCCCGGTCCTGGCAAAGGGATCCATCATGTACTTCCAAGCTCTCAGCAGGAACAGTGCCTTGAGCTGGGGCCAGCAGGATGGACACCAGCTCTCCCAGGGAACTGGGGAAGTTGGCAAAGCTGGCTCACAATAGACCTGGAACACAACTGACTTGAGCAGAGCTGGGCAGGGGAAGTTAGAGGCTCCTCCTCAGCAGATCTCCCAAAGGATTCTCATTCCAGCTAGTCCTGAGGCAGGATAGAAGGGCAGGGAAAATTGTGGGGACCCGAGAAGGGAAAGGGTCCCCTTGCCCCGGAATCTAGGCGAAGTCCTGTTCTGGCAGGGAAGCAAGCATGGTGGCACAGTCACCAGCTGCTTAAGGACAGCCCCGCTGAAACTCCTCCCCTCGCTTCCCGAGAAGCCAGCATCACCACACATACACACTCATAAGTGTGCACAGACTCACAGACACCTCTATATACTGGTGTCCCATCACCCCCATTTACACACTCAACAGTGTTTGTATGCACACACACACACAAATCCACCAGGGTAACTCCATACCCTTCTATAGCAGATCCCTCTGTTTTCACATACACCTGCACACACCAGTCCACGGCCATATACTGAAAGCCATGAGCTGGAACTCACTGATTTACACACACACACACACACACAGAGCTCTCACTTATACTGCCCAACTTCCCAATTGCACCCACAGCTTATATTTAAAGCATTTTCCTGGCTCACCAGTGAAAAATAAATTTCTTTTCTCACTTTCCATATTTGCTATCATCAACCTGGTGCCAATTTTCATTTAAAAAATGACACCCAAGAAAGAACAAAAACCTAGAAAGAAAATGAATCTCAGTCCCGACAGGTGGACTGGTGCCAGAGCCTCCCTACAGTGTTGCTGGCACTGAACAGCCTGTCTTTGTGGCTGTGTTTGCAAGGTCATGGGCAGAGGGGGGGCCTGTGGCCAGGCTTACTGGGCTGGTGCTGTGGGTAATTGTCCACAGACATGAAAGCGGGAGATGGAATTATGATCTATAGGGCACAGATATGTGTGAGCAAGCAGGTGAATGAGGGAGAAGAGAAGGGAGGGCCAGGGCACCGGGCACAGCAATACAGACTTGTAATCACAGCTCCCAGGAGGCTGAGGCAGGAGAATTGTGAGTTCAAAGCCAGCCTGGGCTCTATAACAAGATCTCAGTCAAAGAAATATTAAAAGAAGCAGGATGAGAGGAGTAGAGCATCGCTAACAGGTGCAGGGCCATTCCCTGCGGCCTTGATCATTGCTACCAAGGTGGTACCTGCAGGAATGAGTGCCAAGGGAACAGAGACGAAAGGGGCGTTGAATAGGTTTCCAGAAAGTCGCCGTGGCAGCCTGGACTTTCATGGGGGGAAGTGGCAGTAAAAGCTGGATGGGAAGAATGAGGCAGCTCACTAAAGTGCCACAGGCTGAAGTGAGAGAAGTCAGGGTTGGAGAGACGAATCCAGTACAAGATGCTGCCGTGCTTCAGGTCTGAACTGTCCACCACCAGCTCGTGTTTTGAATGCTCGCTCCTCAGCTGGTGGCCCTAGGTGAATTGCCTGGCTGACCAAAATAAATCATCAGGGATGGGCCTCCACCAGTCTGAGGCCCCTGGTTCCTGCCACACTCTGAAACAAGCTTCATACCACTGTGAGCTCGCTGCCGTGCCACACGTTGGTCACAATAGGCTGACACCCTGTGAAACTATGAGACGAAATAAATCATTGCCCCTAAGTTGTTTGCGTCAGAGATTTTTTTTTTTGTCTCGGCCGCAAGACACGTAACTAAGACACAAAGGCAATGTGAACCAAGGACTGAAGATGGGCGGCCTTAAAAACAAGCAGGCATTTGCCTGCCTTCTGGTGGCTCAGAGTCTGGAATCAAGGTGTTGGTCTCCCTGGTTCCAACGGACAGCTGGGGTGGAAGCCTGTGTTCCGGGGCCTCTCTTCTTGGCTTGTCCTCCCCGTGTGTATGTCCACATCGTCTTCCCCCTGTATTCATTTGTATTCATCTGTCTGTGTCCAAACAGCCCCTCTGTGTGCAGACACCGGTCAGGCGGGATGAACCCACCCTCCACCACTTCATCTTAATTCGGTTTCTGCTCCAAGTTACCGATCTTCAACAAATGTCACATTTTGTGAATTAGGATTCCAGCGTAAATTGGGGGTGGCGGGAGCACTTCAACCCGTAACACCCCCCAAACCAAACTGTCTTAAAAACGGAGCTGACAAAGCTCCTGGGATAGTACTTAGCACCTGCGTGTCCTGACCCCGTCCACAGAGGCTCCAGTCCACGCAGTTCTGAGCACCCTCTGTTTTCACCGGAGAGCAAAGTGCTGGGCCATTTTCAAGCTTTCCATTCCAGTCACTTATTTATTGTTCCTGCAAACTCATCTTCCTAGGAGGACAAATGGCTTCATTTGTGCCCCTAATTGAGAATCAACACAGTGCTCTGTGTTGGCTGGGCCTCATTAGAGCGAGACCCAGGCGGGCTCATTTTCACAGAGCTGGTGAGAGAACCCAACCTCTTATGAAAATCAGAGTTTACAACTTGAAGTGAACAAACACAGTTTTCTCCAAACATTCTAATAAATTTAGTCTCCGTAACAGATATTCATGGTCTCCAATGTAAAAGTCTACGGTCCTTGCAACTATTAAAATAAACCTTTCAATATTTTAGGAAAGCATCTTACCCCCTTAGGAAAGATACTCGGACAGAAAATCAACTTTATGATGACAAGATACAGAATAAATACAGATTTAACTTGAATTTCATGGTAACTGGTATGTAAATATTTGGAGCACTTCTCTCGTCTGTCTAAATAAAGGCTAATAGCTAATCCTGAGGTTTGCATTTTCAGATTGCTTCTGTCCTCTCAAGGTACCTGCTGCTCAGGCTTCAAGCCTCCTGCCCCTCCTTTTAATCAAGTGTGACTTAAATGGTCAGAGTTTTTGTTTTGTTTTGTTTTGTTTTCAGTGCTGGGACTCAAATCTGAGGCTCTGCAGACAAGTGCTCTATCCATGTCCCCAGCCCTTGTCATCTACATTTTAACTCTGCATAGCTACTGGGAAACACCAAGCATCTTTGTAAGAAGGGACCTTGGGGCAACTCCAGGAAGATCAAGGCTCTATCGCACACCAGCACCGTGACCCTGAATGAATGAAGTGTCAAAACTCCTCTGGGCCTCCGTGTGTTTATTTGTAAAGCAGACACAACACTAAATCAGCTTCCTTAGAGTCCTGAGCAAGCTGAGTGAGATAATATGTGGGTGGTAGATGCTATGGTGTGCCCCTATACTTTGGAACCCAAATCCCCCCTTCCCCAGGGACTGGCCTGCTGCCAGGAGACCATGTTCAGCTATCAGCTGCAGCAAACTGCCATGTTCAAGTCACACGTCCTTCCAAGGGAGCCTGTGACAATGACTTATCAGTGGAGTGTGAGGGCCTGTCTGAGCTCAGCCTACCCAGAGCTCTTTGAGGCTGGCTGGGCTCTTCACTGAGACTACCTGTATCACAGTTAAGCCACTGCCTCTGCCCAACCCGGGTAGCTGCTGATTGCCTCCTCAGGTATGAATCTCAAGCCTCTTCCCCACCCTCACAAGCACCGAACAGGCCCAACTTAGACACTGCGAGAGCAGTACAAGCTGATGTGGAGAGAAACGCAGGGAGTGTAATGATCAGATGGCTATTTTTAAAGGTGCCTGTTGGACTGAAAGGAGATGAAATAGAGCTCAGGATGTCCTCCGTGTCCTCGGAGCAAATGGTGTCTGGATCCAAATTTGTCTCAGAGGTAGAAATTTCTAGGAAGGTCTTAGAAAAGTGATTCTCAACCTGTGGGCCATGACCCCCTTGGGGAGAGTTGATTGACCCTTCCACAGGGTCACCTAGGCTTATCTGCACATACCGTATATTTACGTTATGATGCATGACAAAATTTTGCATAGCAAAATTACAGTTATGAAGTAGCAGCAAAAGTAATTTTATGGTTGGGGGTCACCACAACACAAGAAACTGTATTAAAGGGTCGCAGCATTAGGAAGGTTGAGAACCACTGGCTTAGCATGAGGGGAGGAAGCATAATCTGAGTGAGTTCTGCCTCACCAGGAGAACCCTGCTCAACTCCCTGAGATTGAGAGCAGAGAGAAAGACCTGAGGGCAGCTCTGTGCTTTTCTGCCCTGAAACCATCCAGCAGAGACTGGTGAAAAGATAAGACACATGCGGCTTCCTGTCTCACGTTCTCTCTCTCTTTTTTAACATTTGTATTCTTTCCCATAAAACACTTTTCTTGTTTGTTGTTTGTTTTATGTATTGTGTGTGTGTGTGTGTGTGTGTGTGTGTGTGTGTGTGTGTGTGTGTGCGCGCAAACACATGCTTTTATACTCCTACAAGCATGTAGAGGTCAAAGAACAACTTGCAGGAGTCACTTCTCTCTTTCTACGATGTGAGTTCCAGGAATCAAACTCAGGTAATCAAACTTGGCAGCAAGCACCTTGACCCACTGAGCTATCTTGTTGGCCCCCTGAAGTTTTCTAGCTTAATATGAACTCTCCAGATGACTTCTGCTCCTACGATTCAGAGTTTTCCTAGAACAAAAACAACCTGGGTAAGTGGAGAAGCAAGATTTGGAGCAGATGTCAGGACCGCCTCCTAGCCACAGGGGCCTGGGGCAGGCTATGAGGTTTCCACTAAAACTTTCAAATGTACAGCCTTTAAAAGAGTATTTTGTATTATTGTGTATAGGAATGAAAAAAATGTGTACAAACAACAACAAAGGATAGGGAGATAGCTCCGCTCCTGCACTGGTATGCAGACACAAATAAGCATGATATTCATGGAAATATTAGCTGGTTTGGGCAAGAATTTATCGAAGGTAAGAACAGTCTTGAGAGGAAGTTGGGAAATTATGGAGGGACTTATGAGTCAGGGAACTGTAGATTCTGCCCCAGAATCCCAGATCAAAGAGTTTATATTTTCCTCTGAAGATGACAGTGTATCTGTAAGCTCTCCAAATGCATCACTTGGGTGACGAAGTGACAACCTCATCTTGGGACAAGGATGTCTTTCTTGATCCAGCTGGTCAGTTAGAGGACAAAGACCCATCACTTCTCTTTTAAGTAAAAGCCAGAAGACAAACACGGGTTTGGGAAAGCCAGGGGCCCCAAAGAAGAAGAAGACAAGAAGCTGGAGCTGTTTTCCCTCCAAGCAGCTGTGGTGTACGAACGCTTGGATTTGATTTGATTATTTAAATAGAATGTGCTTCTCTCTGTCTCTCCTTGTTTTATATCAACATCTGAGGTGGCCACAACAGTATCCAAATTTTCCAGGGACTTGCTCTGCAAACAGCAGACGTTCAGCCACAAGCCACAGCTGGAGAGCCCGTTTTGCTATGGAATTCTCAGCTGTAAAGGGATCCAGATGTTCTAAGATTGTTTTAAGGGTTGCCAAAGGGATGACAGAGTTTTACAAAGACCTGCCAAGTCTTGGAGTGGGTTCCTAAGGAACCACTCTGGAAGAGATGCTGGGAAGGGTCCTAGGGCAAGATAGTTGTGAGAAAGCGAGGAAGACAGAGTTAAGTAGAGAGAGGAGATGACCCTTGATCTAGTAGCCACTGAGGTCTCAGCCAGTCCCACAGGAGATAGGGAGATTCCAAACTGGGAGAAAGAGGCCCTTAATACCATTGGTGCCAGCCATCACTCACTACAGGCTTTCATCTAAGACAGTGGTTGGAAAGTTGATACACTCCTCCTGTTGTGGTATTTCATTGCTACTCTATAACTGTCATGTTGTCTGAGAAGGCCCAGACAACTAAAGGGAGTGCCACCCCTGGACACATGGTCCTAGGTTGTATAAGAAAGCTCTCGGCGGGAGCCATGTGCAGGAAGCCAGTAAGCAACATTCTTCCATGGTCTCTGCTTCAGGTCCTGCCTCCAGGTTCCAGCCTTCAGTTCTTGCCTTGGCTTCCCTTGATGATAGACTGTGACCAATAAGTCAAATTAACCCTTTTCGCCTCCAAGTTGTTTCAGATCAGTGTTTTATCACAGGAACAGAGAAGCAAACTAAAGCACCTACCACCACTAGAATCCAAGTCAACCTCCTGACCCAGGAATTCTCAAAGCATTCGGACTCTGTGGCCAGTGCTGGATTCAAGGACAGACCCATGCAGGAGAGAATGCTGCCACACCCAGCATGGCTCCAGGTACCCCGGACCTGACTGGGAATGAAGAAAAGACAGAGACAGAAAAGCTGAGTTTGGGTGGTCTGAAGAACTGAAGAACCCTCAGCATCCTGGAAGCACAATGTTTTTAGTATATAAAGTTAAACAGGGAGGCAGGGTTACTTCAGACAGCTCAACAAGGAAGCAGGGTTATTACATGTGGGTAAACAAAGAAGGTAGGGTTTAGAGTATGCAGCTGGATCGAGTGGACAGGCTTAGTGAATCTCAGGAGGGACAGTCTTCGTAGGAGAATAGTCTTCAGGACAGAGATATCCAGGGAGAGAAAGCTATAGTGGACGTTTTGTGCACATGTACACGTATGGTCCAGAGGAAGGCTTTGCCATTTCCCTTTGAACTTCATCTCCGGGAAGAAGGCATTGACATTTTCTCCGTGGGTCTGAGGCTCTGAGGTCCTTGATATGTCTTGGTCTCATGTCAACAACACATAGTCTCTGAGTGTTCACTCACTCAGAGGGGCTTCCTCCTCTAGTCCTTACAAGGTACCTACCTAGTTCAGTTCACTAAGTATGGCCTCTGACATCTTTTGGGTCAGGGGAAAAAAAAACATTAAAAATGAAGAATTGGCTTGTTGGACAATGGTGCCTAGTAGCAGCCACAAAGCCCAGCTAGAAGCCCACGACTCTACAGCAGTGGTTCTCAACCTTCCCAATGCTGTGACCCTTTAGAAGAGTTCCTCATGTTGTGGTGACCCCCCAACCACAAAACTATTTTGTTACTTTAATTTTACAGCTGGTGTGAATCACAGGATAAGTGTCTGATATACAAGCTAGCTGATATGTGATGCCCCAAAGGGGTCACGACCCCCTGGTTTAGAACTACTGCTTTAACGTGCTAACCCTGCTGTAAAGAAGCCAAGAGGAGTAACGCGTCTGGGTGAGTGGATTTCAGTCAGGGCTATCATCACACACCTTGTCAAAGGCTTCCTTGAGAGCTTTCTCCTAGGCCAAGCTTCCACTCGCTGGTGTAGATTTGTGTAGGACAGCACAGTCACACACTGACATGCTCAAAGGAATCAGGCGACGATCACAAAAAAGTGAGAGAGCACATGCCTCCTCCTCACTTGGGGGCACTTGAGACTCAGTCCTAACTAGTAATAGCAAAATGGGAGTGATGTCCCGGTGAGGACAGTGCTGGCCAGTAAATGAGGACTCCAGGTTTCTATATTAAATTTATCGATCTTGAAATGTTGGGAATCAATTCAAACACTTTAAACACTTTCATAAGCCACGATAAGCTCATCTGTGGCTGTGTGCTTTCTGTCCTTAGGATAGTAATGCAGGACCTCAGGTATCCGTCACTCCACACGGAGCATATGGAATAATATAGACCGGGCATTGGCCAATACGGATGGACTCTCCTGCATTTCATAGTCCCGGGTTGGGCAGTATAGATTATAACGGATTAGCCAGCTGGGGTGATCATAAATTGGACAGGTGTGGATCCAGTATATTCTCAACAGGGGATCCCGTTTAGTTCAACTTTAGAGATACATTAATTATCACGCCTTGATGGTTCCTTAGCATCCAGTGATTAGAGGTCAGGTTGATGAGTATCACCCAATGTACAACATGGCCACCCCTACCCCAGCAAAGAAGCTCATGAGTGAAATTAATGAACAACGCTTTTCACCTCTGTCCAATTCACACTTCATGCACCATGAATAATCTCCGAGTATTCCTAATGAAGTACTAACACCTGAAGTGATGGGTGCTGTAAGCAGAAAGTACTCGCTGGACATAAGTACTGTGAAAAGGGGGCAGGGGATTGAAATATCTAACCGGCCAAATGGCCAGGGTATGTGTGTATGAACATGCATGGTGTCCACGCATTGTGGAGGCCAGAGAATTTTAGATTTCATTGCCCCCAAGCACAGCCCAGTTCATTTTGAGAAAAGATCCCCCACTGGAGTACTTAACCAGTGAGTTAGACAGGCCAGCCAGCAAGGCCCAGGGATCCACCCGTCCCTGCCTCCCAGTGCTGAGATCACTAGTATAAGCTACCACTTCTGCTTTCTGGGACTTGAACTCAGGTCCTTCTGCCTACAAGATAAGCAGTTTGCCAAATGAGCTCCATCCCTACTCTCCACTGGCCGTTTTTATACCCAGTCCTGTATTGGTTTCATGATTTTTTTCAGCCTTAAATTTAATGAGCTTCATGCTCAGGTCCCCTGCCTCCATGTTCAGGCTTAGTGTTATCGATATTGATTCCGCCTGTTTCCTGCAGCCTGACATTGCTCCACCCTACCCCAAGGTGAGCAAATTCACAAGGGGGACGTTTTATATTGTAACTCCAGGAAGGGCCGTGGGCAAGCATGGTGGTAAGAAGCAACTCCACGAGATGAGGGCTCTGACTGGTTCTCAGGCACTGCATCCACAGGGAGAGAGTCTGAGGGGTTTCTTACTAAACACACACACACATACACACACACACCCCTTCACCTTCACAATCAGTCCCCAGTGGGCGGCCAAAGTGAGGTCTCAAGGAAGGTGGAGAGATCGGAGAGTGGCTCAGACAGTGACGCGCTGGCCATGCAAGTTCAGTACCGAAGAGCTAGCTGTAGTAGCATGGGGTTGTAATGGAGGGCTGGGAAGACTGAAGTGGGAGGGGAGGCTCCTGGCTTCACTGGCGGCCAGCCTAACCTAACCGGCAAGACCCAGGTCCCAGTGGGAGACCCTGTCTCAAAAAATAAAGTTGAGAGCACCTGAGGAATGACACCTTAGGTTGACCTGTGGCCTACACACACACACACACACACACGCACGCACGCACGCACAAGCACACATGTATACAACACACCCCTGAACAAGTACGCACACGCCTGTACACACACCTGCAAAAGCACACACACATCCATGATTTCACACTCATGCACATACACACAAGCACACAAAAGATGATGGGAAACAGAAGGGAGCAGAAGGCTGAGTCATAATTAGAACAGGAAAGGCTCACCTCCATCAGGAGACACAACTACAGGCCCCTTGCCCTACTTCAGGGCCTGGAGGCTCCTAAGTGACCCAAGAGGTCAAACCAGTCGTGACTAGGAATCATCTATGATTCCCCTGAGACAGGGATTTTTAAAAAGATGATTCTCTGCCATTTTCTCCCGTCTAGAACCCAAAGCCACACACACAGACACCTAGTACACATCCTTCAGCCAGCTTCAAGGAGAATGGGCCAGATCCTGGCATTGTGGAGCCTTGAACCTGACCCTTCCCATTTCACCCATCTCTATCCTCAAGCCCAGACCCTCTTCTTGTGCTTCCCTGACCTGCCCGGCCTCCTGTTGCTTTAGAAATAAGGATCTCGAAAATCCCACATTTTCACTACAACAGGCGCTGAAGCTAAAAGCAGAACCACTCCTGTTTGTCAGATGAGGACACCGGGGTCCCTCAGTTTAGCTGTCCAAGCGGCTGATGGGCATCCGCTGTGGCTGCAAGAGCCTGGTCCTGCAGTCCTGCTTGCTCCTTGCTGTTGCCACCTCTGTCCCTCCTTTTAACATGGCTCCCGGCTCAGACAGCAGCACCATCGGGCAGAAAAGGCGATGGCAGCAGACATAGCAGGGTTTGAACCCTGCCTCGGCCACCGACTAGGCTTCGTGATCTAGATAAATGGCCTTGTGTA
Organism: Psammomys obesus; assembly: GCF_907164565.1. Lineage (NCBI taxonomy): Eukaryota > Metazoa > Chordata > Mammalia > Rodentia > Muridae > Psammomys > Psammomys obesus. The sequence goes on from NW_026596034.1 coordinate 20,738,295, forward strand.
GACGCAGCTCCTTGCACCGGGTCATGAAGTGTCAAAAGAGGACACCAGGGACCCAGACATGCCATGCAGTTTGTACAAGTTCCCACAGCAGGCAGGCAGCCAAGCTGGGCTTCACACTCAGGTCCCCTGCCTCCATGTTCAGGCTTGTTTGTTTATTCCTCCCTAACATCTCTTTCAAGCTTGGTTGCAGAATAAAACAGGTTGAGCAGCTGAAAACCCAACTGCTATGGAGACCAACAGACAAGGGAACTTGAACTGGTTTGTAAAGCATCCAACATCCACCACCTCCCCACTCCGATGCCCAGCTTAGGAAAAGAGGACAGGGCTCAGCAAACACAGCTCTCTGGCATTCCCCTGAGGCTGCTGGCCATCAGCCACAGGCCAAGCATTGCCAGGGGATTCAGGAAACCTCCTGTTAAGAAATGCCCATTGCTGCCCTCCAGTGTCCCCATTAAGAAGGTCAGCTTCTCCCAGGCTTGGCATCCATAGTGCAAGAGGAAAAAGAAAATGCGTGTGGGGAACAAAAAAAACAGCAGCAAAAAACTTTATTTTTTTTAACCCTAAATTGGATTGTACTTGGGTGGGGGAGGGGTGTTGGTTTTGATTGGGGGTTGGGGTTGTGTGTGTGTATGGCTTGAAGCCATCCAGTGCTGTCCTCTAGTGGTGGATTCTATACCACAGCCATTGTCACAAGGCAATTTGAATTTAACCGTTAAACAATTAAAATTAAACTAAAATTGGTCTCACGTTCCAAGCATTCTGGCCCCTGGGTGAAAAGCAGCTGCCATTATTGGCCATCACAACTAGAGACAGCGTCTTTAAAACGCCGAAGCACACAGAAAGTAGTTTTCTCAGGATCAACAGAGCTAAAAGTAAAATGTTACAACTCAGATTTGACCCCATGCATGGTCAACAGGCATTCACCCTCTATTTCACGTTCCTTATCGCCCTACAGCATTCAGTGGGGCCCCCAGATCCTATCCCTTCCAAACATAGCTCAAGCCTGTGTGAGGCCCCTGCCTATGCCAGGAGCTAAGCTGTCTGTTGCCTGTGACTAAGCCATGGTCAAAGGCAGAATAAACACGGACATATAACCTGTACTCTTCTCCTCCGTCTACAAAAGGGGCATTTCCCTGCCTTCCTATCTTTTGTTAGCCAAGACCCTGGAGTGGACAGAGATGGAAGCAGAGCAAATGCCTTTCAAACAAGACTTCACAGTTTAGGAGAAATCTCACTTTTATTGTTTTGTTTTGTTGAGACTGGGTCTTATTACATAGCCCAGGTTGGCCTTTGACTCACCTGCCCCAGCCTCCTGGATTCTGAGAGTATAGACATGCACTACCCAGAAATAGTAGACACACCTTTAATCCCAGCATCTGGGAAACAGAGGCAGGCAGATCTTTATACTTTGGAGGTCACCCTGGTCTACAGAGTGAAATCCAGGACAGTCAAGGCTTCACAGAGAAACCTTGTCTCAAAAAAGACACACACACACAAAGATTAAAACATTTAAAGACACCCACGCTTGTTAATACTGACATACAGTGCCACACCCGAAGCATTTTGGGAAGACAGCCAAGAACGTGTCCCTCGACACAGCACAGAGCTGCCTATCTTACAGTGCTGGCTTTCCTGATCTGTCTCTGATAAATACCTCAGTTCCAGAAGCATCCTCGAAGGCTGGCTAGAAGCATACAAGCAGTCTCCCAGCTGGCTGACAGCCAAGGGGTGCAGGTGGGGAGAGAGTGTGGCAAGAGTGCTAAAAAGGTACCCACAGACATCAACAGCAGCAAAACCAGAGAAGCAAGCACACCACATCCCGATGTCCCGCCCAGACTAAGGCTGCCGGAGTCACCTCTGGGCCTCCCAAGGTTGTGTGAGAAAGAACAGCGTCATCACAAGCCCAGCTCCAATACCCTAAGCCACAGCAGCCAAACCAGTGCCCATAGAGAGAGGGAAGCAGGAGAGAAGGCCAGGCCAGAGCACAGTAGGACATGCCAGGCACAGAACAGAAGCCCTGAGTGGAGGAAATACTCTGTCTGCAATTGTCCCAAACAGGAAAAAAAAAAAAAAAAAAAAAAGTACAAATGGAAAGATGGGTAAACAAAGGTGACAGATTGCATTGTATACAGTACATAATAGAGTGTTTCCCAGCAAGTTAAAAATCCAAACAATAACTACAAGTGAACCTCACAGGCAAAATGTTGAGCAAAAGAACCTATTCGAAGGGGAGCTGTACCCTACTGTTTATATGTAGGTCCATAACTTGCTTGAGGAATCGATATGAGGTATCAGTCTCACTATGCTCACCTCTGGCAGGGAAAGCATGGATATGGATTTGGCGAGGATGTCAGACAACTTCTGGGTGACTAGAAATGTATTTTTTTTTCACTTAAACATGTATTTAAGTTGTGTGAATTCACAGTATACATCCCGTTCTTCAACAATGTTTTCTACAAGAAAGGGAGCCTGCTAAGTGTCTGAACCAAGTGCTGTCTGATCCAAGCACAGGAAGCCTCACGGCTGGAGTGCACCTACTGATGTTGGCCTGAATGGGGTGCCATTATTGTGCCATTCCCAACCCCTGTTATAATCTCTTCCCAAGAGACTGCAAGAATGCCCCTGCAGGCCTCATAAAGTGGCTCTTGATAGGAAATGTTCCAAGACAGACAAACCCTCACCCCTGCTAGAAGGGAGGGCTCAGTCTCCTGTTTATCCCGCACATTATTCATGCCTCCAGGCCAACAGGGAGCCCCTCTGCAGGGATATGGAAGGGAGAGGCAGGCATGGCAGGATGCACCCTCTGGTCCCTCCAGACCACTCCTATGCCCATGCAAAGACCGTGGAACCTGCAATAAAGACCCTTGAGGTCTAATATCCCTCATCCTCCCACATCCTAATGAGCTATCTCAAGTTCCTGAGCTCCCACTGGGGTGGGAGGTCCCTTGGTTCTGAGGGTCCAGAGAAAACATTTCCATAGGTAGAATGGGATTAGATCTGCATGTGATGTGGCCAGCTTTGGACAGGGGACATATCCACTATGGAGTCTGGAGAGTTAGAGGGCAGCTAAACTTGGTCTCAAGAGTGGCCTGTGCCATGAAGAACTCCCATGAGGAAGGCAGAGGCAGTTCAGTGGAGAGGGAGGCCTGAGATCGTGAGACACTTAGGAGGAAGGTTTTTAGTAAATGATGGCTGGTGTGTGAGGGATGGAAAAGGAAAGGAGTTGAATGGTGGAACTGGTCCATGTACCTAAACCTGAGAACATGCCAGGAAACAGATTTGGTCCATAAAGGGAACTATGGGCAGCTGTGAACTAAACGGGCCTAAAATTAAAAAGAATACTCAATTTGATTTAGAAATCAATTTAATATCAATTAAAATATAGAATAAGCAAGGCAAAATAATTATCACTGGTGGCCACCCCTGACTGGTTAGTGAGTATTGAGAAAGGTTCTAGGGTATGTGTTAACTAGGATTAGCATTAGCTAATCCTAGTATTAGCTGCAATAACACTCAGCCCCCAAGACGTGGTCACTTAAGAAAACAGTGGCTTATTACTAGCGCATGTTACAAACCACTATTTTCTTAAATGAACAAGCTTTGGGGACTGGGGGTTATTATAGCTGATGCTATGTATCCTAGTATACATAAACATAGCTCTAGAACTTCTGGTCTGGGTATTTTTATCATAGCAAAAGGAAAAGAAACTATGGCAGCCCTATGTGTGGAAGGTAAGACAGGAGAGTTTAGAGTCAAAAAAGGAGATGTTAGGTAAGAGAAGCAGAAGCAGGAGGCATGCAGATGCTGGCTTTGAAGATGGAAGGACCCATAAGCCAAGGAATGCAAATGGCCTCTGTGATGGTCAATTGTCAACCTAACAGGATCTAGAATTACCTAGGCGTTTAGGCATGTTTGTTAGGGAGTTTCTAGATTTGGATTTGTCAAGGTGAAAAGATCCACCCTAAGTGGAGGTGGCCCCATTCCATAAGCTGGGCTCCCAGACTAAATTAAATAAAAGGGAGAGAGTGAACCATGCGCCAGAGTTTCTCTTTCTTTGCTTCCTGGCTTCTACAGACGTGACCAGCTGCCTCCCACTCTTGCAGCCATGCCTTCCCCATGGTGATGGCCAGCACCCTCAAACCGTGAGCCAAAATAAAGCCTCCTTTCCTTAAGGTGTTGTTGCCCCAGCAGTGAGAAAAGTAGCTAAAGTAGCCTCTACATGCAAGAGGTGAAGCGCTGTGTTTGAAACTGAGGGTTGTGTTTTGCACACTTGCTCCCCAGAGAATGGCCTTACTTCGGGGGGCTTTGGGCCCCTTGAAAGGTGGGGCCTGGTTGACAGATGTATAGCCCTAGAAGTGGGCCCTTGAAGGTGGCATCCAGCCCCAGTTCCAATCCTGCTTTCTGCTTCCTGGTCCCTCACCCTGGGGAGGGAGCCACTCCTGAGACAGTCAATCCAGGGAAGAGCCAAGTTCAGGGATCCAGGGACAGTGACAGTGAATCCTCTGGTATGGCCACAGCAAAGCTGGAAACAGAACAATTGTGTAGTAAGGAAAGGCGGGGTGTAGGTCTTGAGGGGTGACCCCCAAGTCCTTTAATGTAGCCACAAGTAGCAGTAACCCTATACAGTGCCTTCTATGTTCTGAAAACCTTGAAGACCGTTTCTACTTTAACTCTTAAGGTGATAGTCATTGTGGACAGACACCGTGGAGCACACTGTCCCAGCATCTGGCACAAGGAATGCCTGAAGAGAGTATCTTTTCTTTGCCAGGTGTTAAGACACAGGCATAGAGCTTAATTCATGCCTGCCCATAAAACACAGGGAGGGGCCTGGAACTCACACTGAAGTGGGTGAGGGAAAGCAAGGACTGAAGAGGACCAGGCCTGCACTTAGGCTTCTGTGCTGGTCTCAGCTGCGGAGAGTCCAGGGACGCCTCAGAGCCTCCTCTTCTCCCCTAAGTGAGCCACAGACCAAGCAGTGCTGCTATCTCTCTGATGCTGTAGCCCATCCAGCAGCTAATGAGAGGCTCGGGGTGGGAAGATGGGAATTGACTGTCCCACCTTACCTAGCAGCTGCCTCAAAGATAATTCTCCCCCGTGTTTACTGCCTTTGCAAGTATTTATTAGCCATTTTCTCTCCAAATTTATGCCAAATCAATGCTGGAATAACAGCTTGGCCGTGAGGATTGATTTCTTGTATTTAAGGCAAAACTAGTTTAGTTTGGAAGCCCAGAGCAAAAGTCTCACACTGGCTGAAAAGATAAAGCTTAGCTCAAGGATTCCTGGGAAGCCTTCCAAAGCCAGAGCCCCAGGAGGCAAATGGCCTTGGCTTTCAAGGCCTCAGCTTGGGAACTGCTGCCATCTGTGCCAAAAAGGACCAATGAGCAGGAACACAGCCACTGAGTATGTCCTGTATGCAGAAGATAGCCCTGGACACTAACCTCAGCCTGTATGTCTCCTGTCCACTCCTTCTTACTAACTGAGGAAACTAAGGCACTGAAAAGCTAACTTGATAGCTTGTATTTGTCATATTTCCGTGTAGGTGAGAATCACATGAATCTAGTGGTTACAGCTTTCTAACCCCAAAGTAAGTCTCCCCAGTTTCTAAAACCACGTCCCAAAATGAGAATCAGGGCATATGACCCCATAAAAACAGCGCGGGGCATTGGATCTTGATATCCAAGTAGTGTAAACAGACCAACTCCTGCATCATAAACACAAATGAACAGCAACTCTGAGGTCATGATGATCAGCTAACTAAACATTTGTGTGAAATCTGTCACGGGCCCCAGAACTCAGGAGTAAATATGTATCATAAGAGAAACTCCGACATAGTATAAATAATGTGCACTTTCCCTCTATCCAAGTTACCATTTTCACATGTCATAACAATTTTGAAAACTGCCCAAAGGGCAGGGGAGATGGCTCAGTAAGTTAAAAGCTTGCCATGCAAGCCTGAGGTCCTGAGTTTGAACCTCCAACTCACGCATAAAAAGCCGGGGGCAGTGGAGTGTTCCAGGCTGGAGAGGTGGAGCCAGAAGGATTCCTGCAGCTCACTGGCCAGCTGCAGGATCTAATTGGTGGGCTCCAGGTTCAGTGGGAAAAAAAATCCATCTCAAAAAATAAGGGGGAGAATTAATAAGGAAGACACCCAACATTTATCTCTGGCTTTCTCAAACAAGATCTTGTGCACACACATAGCACACACAGAGGTGGGGGAAATTCTGATAGAAGGAATGAAATGCAGAAGAAGAAGGAGGAGGAGGAGGAGGAGGAAGAAGAAGAAGAAGGGAAAGAAAGAAAGAAAGAAAGAAAGAAAGAAAGAAAGAAAGAAAGGAAGGAAGGAAGGAAGGAAGGAAGGAAGGAAGGAAGGAAGGAAGGAAGGAAGGAAGGAAAAGACCTCAGCTTTTTTCCCAGTAGCCATCTCTCCGATGCTGGCAGGGTCTCCCAGCTGCATCATGAGCACCCCCTCAGGTGAGGGACTCATTAGCTCTTGCTTCCTGTTCTACCCTAAGTTCTCCCGAGCTCTTCCCCATACATCCTCTGCTTGCTCGGAATGGAATGAATACAATCAGGGTCTGTCCAGGCCAGAGGTAGCAGAGGCTAATAGGCTCTTGTCTCTGATTTATGCTCTGACGCCCACTAGCTCTGGAGATCTTAGGTACGCTTTGAAGTCTGTAAGAGATTTGATTTTCTCATTGTTGGCTGGGGCTTGGTGGTAATACTAAGGATTGGAGATGTAGCTCAGGCATGGAGCACCTTACTAGCATGTCTCCATAGTGCAAGAAAATATATAAGAAAATAATACTTATTTCCACTCTTGACCTTGCACTCTAAGCCCAAGTTTGGGGTCTTCAACTCATAGTTGCAATGTTTCATAATTCTTTGAACTAGTTTTTACCCTGTCAAAGGCTTTTGACTCCAACTTCCTCCTTACCCCTCCTGGGTTCACATGGCCTATTGACTGGATCAGTAGGCAGAGGGTGTCTTCTAAATCACTGAGAAAACATGCTCATCTAAAAGGACTCTTCACAGAGTCCTGTGACACAGAACTGGGCATTTTCTTGCTGACCACTGTTTCCCAAACTGTGTTCTTTGGAATTTTTGCTTCCCTTGAAGTTCTAAGGCTAAAGGACCTAAAATAAAATTGTTAGCAAACAAGGGCAAACATCTAATGGGGACTTCCCAGCCAGACATTAGCTTCAGCAATACAAGCTCTTAAATCTGTTCTGTCCACATTGAACTATTTTTATTAAAAAAATAATAATAATAATAACAAAAAAAACCCATCTCTTTCTTTACCCCTCACCAAGCTCACAACACCCCCTTTCTCCTCCTGAAATGACTTTTTTTTCATGTCCTGCTGGAATGAGGTCCCAGAGATGTTGTCATCACTTTTTTATACTATTTTATTTTTGTTTCTTATGCTTCTTCTTCCCTTCTCCACCCTAATCCTTTCCAACACCCCAACACCAGGTAGAAGAGGAAGAAGGCTAGTGGGAAGAAAGGGTATTGTTTTCCTTAGCTATTTCCTGCTGGTGAGAGTTATCAGGTTTCTTGGAGCAAACCCAATCCTCTTTCAGGTGATCCCCAACTTCTTGTCATGCCGTATCAACAGCAGCCAGGAACAGCAGGGGGAAGCACCACCAGCCTTCTTCTTCCGTGGAGCTCCCTCTGGGCTCTGGCCTTCATTCCCTCTCCAGAGTCCTCAGATTTAAACTACCTGCAGCTGGCAACAAGAGCCTCTCTCAGAGCCCAAATGAGGCAAATAATTTGCTGCTATGGACAATCTGAATCAGCCCCATATCCCACACCTGGGATTAAAACAAATACACGTTTACATTTCATAAAGCAAAACGTCCACAACATGGAAGTTCAGCCCAGGACTGAAGTCCTTTGTGGGCTCTTGTCTGGGTCCAGCATGAGCTATCAGGATGGACAACAGCCATTAACTGTAGGGAGCAGGAACCAGGGGAAGAAAGCCCATGGGCAGGAATCAGACTCCAGAGGCCGGACTCAAAGGTGAAGATCTAACTTTATTATCCAGTGTAACAGCCTTTAAATGACTGAAAGTCCAATCAGACCACCCCATGCTAACCTCAAGCACCAGCAACAATCAATCAGGTTGGTGTGACTGGGAGATGTGTGGGGGACAAGGTCACCTTAGGGGAAGCAGTCATCGTCCTCGCCTCGGATCCATTTTGAGAATAGACCTGTGCGCTAGGAGTCCCCTAGTAAATCAACACTGTGCAGGGGATCAGGACCTTTCTCGGAGTCTTAGGTGTCACTGCTGCTTTCACCATTTCCTGTGGGCCTCCAAAAGCCTGACTTACCTCAACATTCCCCGCAATTAACTCTGATTCAGCACCGTGAGCCCCTGTCAACGGCCTAGGCGCAATGTCTAGGAGGTAGTTCCTTCCACGGTCAAGCCACCGCTCCTCCCGCTGCCAGCTCATGCAGCTCCCTGGAAGTCCTTTCTGGTCGAAACAGATTTGCCTGGTCCTTGGGGCACGAAGCACCTGGATTGATCTCTACACCTCCCTCAAGCTGTTTGTCAAAGGAATGTCTGCGGATAGGCAGGTGAGTCTCCACCATTTTCTGTGCTCGCTGTCCAGCCCTGGACACAGCTTCTCCCGCTTCTCTTCAGGGGGTGGCGAGACCCCATCTCCAGTCCAGTTTAGTTTTTCTGAGACAGGGGTCTCAAATTGCTGACCCACACGTTGTTAAACTCACTACGTGGCCAAGGATGGCCATGAATTTCAGACCCTCCTGCCCCCAACTCCCCGTTGATGGAGTTTTGGGCGAGCACCACCATGGGCAGATTTTAGACGGTGCTGGGGATCAAACCTAGAGCTTCCTGCATATTAAGCAAGTATCGTACCAGTCTTTAAAAAACACTCATTCTTAATCAAAGGAAGCCTTTTGTAAACTAGACTCAGGTCTCGGAAACGTCTATCTCACCACTGGCCGCTAGATGGCGACGTCAGAAATATTTTTCTTCAAAATGAACTCCTGCGGGATCTCACAGGGTTTCGCATTAAATAAAGGGATAGTAAGACCGGAGGCGCGTGGGGGCAGGCTCAGCATTTAGGACTCTCGCTCCTCCTTCCTCCTTCATTAAGAGATGTTGCTTCTCCATCAGGGGTCTGACCCTGGAAGTCCCTCCTACTGAGCAGTGATCTAGCTCAGGGTGCACACCCAGAGGGACACACACAAACACAAACAAACCACACACACACACACACACACACACACACACGGGGCTTAAAATCAGTGAAGTCCAGCCATTCCAGGCCAATTAGGTCAAAACGTCTAGATATGCCTCACCCTTCCTAGGGCTGCGGGCAGGAGAGGCCCCTGACAATTCCACCGCTGCCAACTAACTGACAGTCACTCACTTCCTGAGTCCCTGGTGTATAAGCCTGATGGGCCTGCAGGATTTGCTAATGTTGCCTACCAAACCAGGATTCAAGATCTGCATTCTAGAAGACAAGTGCATGCAAATTCAAGGTGCTGGGCTGCCCCTAAAAGAGGCTGTGTGGGGTTTTCTGTACCTTTTCTCCCATTGCAATGCCAGCTGTGTACCCGACAATTCCAGCGAGTTCTGCCAGGCATTTAGGACAAGTTATAGGTTCAGTCCCACAAAGTCAGCTCCAACTCTGAGTCGGTCATTCCTGGCAGCCCAGGTGACTCACACTGAGAACAGACCAACCACAACCCTGCCCTCATGTCCTTGGTGTATGCCTTCTCAGGTCAGATACTATAGTCCAAAATATGGACCCTTGGCATTTGAGAGATGAGCAGGTCTTCCCCCTGAAGCAGGTCATGAGACCATCAGCAAGAACTCCATTTCCTGAGCCCAGCCTGGTGGTACAAGACTATAAGCCCAACAATAAGGAGGTGTCAGGAATTAAAAAGGATCAAGAATTAAGGCCAGGCTGGGCTACATGGGAAAATCCTGTCACAAAATAAACAAAAAGAAGTATTCTCCTTATATACAGGGTAAAGGATGTCTGTTGTGGAATCTGAACACACAGGCCCCGAAAGACCCCTCGGTTTATTACCCTTGGATTACATCTCCTTTGTTCATCATAGCTCCCACAGCTGTCCACACTCTGCCAAACATGGAATGCTCTGTCAGCATAAAACACTGGGTCTCCTTATGTCTTTGATTCTTCATGCCTGTCGTAACATAAAAGTTACAACAAATGAACTTGCCTGTTCATCTCTTTGTTGTTACAGGTTTCAGCCAGAAACCTAAAATGGAAAGAAAAATTTCCTCCTTAATATCAAAAGAGAAACAAAAATAGAAAAATTGGACTTCATTAAAACCAAAAGCATTTGTATTTCAGAGACACGATTAACAAAATTCAAGAGCTTGGAGTTTAGTTGAAGTTTGATGTGATTTTAGGACCCAGGACACTTAAAAACAAAAACAAACCAAAACAGCACTTTCTTTTTTTCCAGTGCTAGAAATTGAATTAAGGTTCTCACATGCTAGACAAGCACTCTATCACTGAGCTACCTTCCCAGTCCCTACAAACTCTTAACATCCAGCATCAAGAAGGCAAACAACCCAATTAAAACTTTAAAAGGCAAATGGTTTGAGTAGATATTTTCCCAGAGAAGCTATATGTATTCATATACATACGAAAAGTCACTGGAGAAATACAGTGAAAGGAGACATCACGCCCACCAGGAGTGGTCCAATGAAAAAGACAGATAACAACATTCACTAATGAAGACCCAGAGAAACTGTGCAACATTGCCACTACTTGGGGAAACGGTCTGGCAGATCCTGCACGGATTCAAGATGGAGTTGTCAGTTCCGTGATTTGGGAAATCCATTGTTAGATTTATGCTCCTGGGAGAATTAAAAATGTTCACACAAAATCTTGGACAGCAATGTTCACAGCAGCCTTATTCATGGTGGCAAAAGGGCAGGCATGACCCAGATATCCATGAGCTGATAAATAGATCAACGAAATATGGTGGACCCATACAGTGAACATGCTTTGTAGGGTTCTACATCGTGGGTGGCCTGTGAAAATATTGAGCAGAGTGAAAGAAGCCAGTCGCAAAAGGCCACCTCATAAACATGACTCCCTATGTGTGAAAACCCAAGTAACAGAAAGACTATCCCCAGGGATGGGAGCCACTGCTAAGGGTTCTTCAAGAGGTGATGCCAGCACTCTTGAGTTAAGTTCTAGAGTTCAGTACAGAGTTTGAGGACAACATACACACACACACTGAATTCTACACTGTTCTAAAAGGATGAGCTTCATTTATGACTTCCAGCTCAATAAAGCTGTATTTTCTAAATAAGGTAACTATATTTCTATTGTCTGTTTCTGTTGTCACAGAAGAGAGAGTGTTTAGGATGAATTTAAAGGAGGCTGGGACTGGGAAGATTGCTCCCTCGATGAAGTGCTTTCTGTGCAAGCATAAGCACAGGAGTTCGGATCCCAGCACCCACATAATCCCAGTGGGGTGGCGGACCCAGTGACCTCCAGGAGCAGAGTACAACCCATGTCAAAAAAAAAAAAAAAAAACAACTTTAAAAAAGGGAAGGAAATTGAGTATGACAATGTCAACCTCCAACAAGTATCCACAACACACACACACACTCACGAAGGAACAAACGCACGCTTGTGCGCTCAGTTGGAGAGGCTAGGAGTAGAATTCCAGGCAGTGGGCAGTGGAGGTGGCCCTCGCAAATGTCCTGTAACCTAAAAGCATTGTGTTTGTTAGGAGAGCAGTAATTCTAGAGATGACTCCTCTGACCCAAGCGGGGAATCCCAAAGGAAACCAGGATCTCAGATAGGGCTCGGAGGGGGGAGGGGAGGTAGAAACAATACCATGCTGTGGAGCATCTGCCCACACCAAAGATACTCCCGCCCACCACCCCCACCCCCGCTTCCTTCTCAGTTGACCTGACTATCCTCCAAGGAAGCCAGGTCCTCATAGCATTCCTGTCCTTTCACCTTGCCTCCATTAGTGCTGTGTCAAGTCCTGCCTCCCCCCCACCCCCATGTCATCCGTCGTCTCCTCTGGGCATGGAGACAGTTGCAGGAAGAACAAGCCAGGGAGGGGAGAGGCTTCAGCAGAGTTAACAGAGTTCTTGAGAGCTGCTCTTCACTGAGTAGCCTGGGAGATCTGGGGCCAACTGGTTCACAAAGTAGTCAGAGGTAGACAGCGCCACCAGGGGCAGAGGGACTAGAGATTCTCAAGACCCATACCAGCCTGAGGATTGGGTTCCCACCCAAGCTGGGCTCTCCCCAGCAACTGCCCTCGCAGGAACAGCTCACACTGCCTCTCCCCTGGTTGCACTGTGTTCAAAGGACTGGCCTCAGGCCCCAGGAGGCATTGTGCGCCCCGCACTGAGGATCTGGGAAAAGTTGGAAACAGCTGGAGGGCTTGCTTGGATGAGAGACTGGTGTAGAACCCGGGTCTGTTTGCCCCATCAAGCTGGCCAGGCAGGACCCACCTTCCTGCTTCACAGATGGGGAAGGCTCCCACCCATTGTTCTCCAGGATGCTTTGACAGAGAGGGAAGGGAATGTGGGCCTGGAGACAGGAAGGTTCAGCTTCCGGCCACCAAGGTCTGCCAGACTCACGCCTGCCCTCCAGACAGAAAAGGCTGGTCCTTGCTCCTATTCTGTCCTGCCCAGCTGCTATGCCACCGCAAGCAATGCTTTAGCCTTTCTGGGCCTTTGTGGGAGATGGGGTGCAGGAGGCTTTGTCTGTGGGATGGCATGGTCAGGGAGCTCCAGAGTGTAGAGGGAGATGCCCAAGGTCTAAGCCTCCGTGGGCCCAGCTACACCACTCACTCCGTTGTACCATTGCACTCTAGATATTACACACAGGACACATCCACAGGAATGCCTTGCATACTCCATGCCTCGTCTCACACATTCACACTATCAGACAAACAGCATGTACACAATCTTATCTCCGTACATGCTCACTATCGCTCATTCAACCGCTCTGCTGTTTCATGACCAATGTTTACAGAGTAACTGTAACTGTACAGTTGGCATAAATCTTCTCACTAACTTCTCCCAATAGCCCTTGAGGAAGGAACACAATCAGTCCCATTGTTCAGAAAGGCAAACTAAGGCAGCAAAAGCTATGTGGCTGGTCTGGGATCAGCTAGATCAGTCTTTCTCAATCTGTGGGTTACGACCCCTTTGAGGTTGAATAACCCTTTCAACAGGGGTCACCTATCGGAAAACATAGATATTTACAATATGATTCCCAACAGTAGCAAAATTACACTTACGAAATAGGAGTGAAAATAATTTTATGGTTGGGGGTCACCACAACTTGAGGAATTGTAATAAAGGGTCGCAGCTTTAGGAAGGCTGAGATCCACTGAGCTAGATGAAGCAAAAGTGGAAAATAAGGACAGGCTCCGCGTTGAGCCCTTTCAGCCTGACTGTTCCAGCTTCAGGGTCCTTGGTCTTCTGGCACTGCTTCCCCAACAACACAAAGAGGATGTCGGAGAGAAAGCAGGACAGCTGGGAAAGTGCTCCAGGCGAAGTTAGACCCCCTCCACCCCCAGGAGCTTTCTAACAGTCATTGTTCTCACCACCAGGAATGCAGTCCTTACTCTGCTCCTTCCTGGCTTGGGACAGGCTGCCCAGCACCCCTCTTCCTCCTCAGGCTCCTGTGGCTGCAGCTTTAACTGCCCTCGCTAGCCTCTGGCCTCTCCTGTCATCATGATTCAGAATTCATGTGTGTGTGTTTGTGTGTGTGTGTGTGTGTGTGTGTGTGTGTGTGTGTGTGTGTATCCACCGCATAGGGAACTTAAACCTAGACAGCGTGATCCTACTAAAACAAAAACCTCTTGAGTTGGGCCCATGGTTTCAAAGCAGCTTGGTAGACAACAGGCCGCCTCTCTGACAATGCCCAGCATGAAGGTGCATTCCCTGTCACCAGCCTGGGTCCCCCCCCACACCATACCCTGCCGTGTGGTTCATGCCCATTTGGGCATCTCCCACTAGATGGTGAGCTTCCCAGTGCCTGGTACAGAGTTAGGAAAAGCCTGGGCATCACTGAGTAGCTTTTTCTGTTCTCAGCAAAATGAAAACACTGACAAACAGTGCCAGGGTATTGAGAGTCTAAGGGAGTTTCACGGGGAGCACAGAGTTCCAAGCACAGCAAAGACAGTTGGGATCTAGGCTCTGCTACTCATGCTGAGAGCCTGGACAAGTCAACCCAACTCTCTGAACTTCACCTCCACATCAGGGAATACAGGGCATTTACAGCTGGGGAATATTGTGAGGACTCCCCAGAAAGAGCCTGTGTTGGTGACTTTTCTTACAGCTGTGCTAAAATCCACGGCAAGTAATTTAAGGAAGGATGGGTTTGTTTGGCTCATGGTTTGAGGGGGTCACAGTCCATCATAGAGGGGAAGGCATGTCAGCAGGAAGCACAGAAAGATGTGTGCTGGTACTTAGCTTGCTTCCTCCTTTCTCCTTTTTTTTCATTCAGGCTGGGACACCACCAGTCCATAGGCAGGCACCACCCGTAGGGAAGGTGGGTCTTCCTCCCCAGTGAACCTTCTCTGGAAACCTTCTCATAGTCACCTCCAGAGGTTGTCTTCCAGGTGACTCCAAATCTAGCCAAGTTTCCGATGAAGATGAACCATCGTGGAACTCCCAGTGGCAAGCTTTGTGGCTGAACAGATGGGGTGACTAGAGTGTGGCATGAGCTTTCCAGGGGCAAACTGGAATCTGATGATGGGTGGAGAATTTGAACTGGGCACTGAAGAATTGGGAGGGCCTGGGTTGGCACAATGAGGAAGGAAGAACGTCCTAGAAAAGAAGGACAGCGAGGGCAAAGGCCCAGAGGCAGGAAGCAGGAGTAGCTCTCCTAGGCCCATCTACAGTGTTCGGCAAGGCCAGGCAGATATACAGGAAGGAGCTTAGTTGGCTAGACAGAACCGCATGGGCAGTCACTCAATGCTATAAAAAGATTAGATCCACCCCCTGCTCTCAAGGCCACCATATCAGAGATAGGCTGTAAAGCCTAGGGCAGGGAAGGCACATAGTAGGACTCATAGTAGGAGCCTCAGAGTAGGCTCTGGTACCAGGAGCATCTATATGAAGAAAAGGAAAATAATAGGAAGTTTTTTTCAGCAATCAAATCTGACTGCAGATGGACCATGTCGTAGTTTGGTGCCAAATGATTTCTCCAAAGGGGATCTGCTCCATGTTCCTCAGCGACACTCATCTTGGGTAGGAGTATCAGGTGGTCAGCCCACACTGGCAAAAACAAGACAAAACAAAAGATATCAAAAGCCAGGCATGACTAGTGCAAACCTGTGAGCTCAGTATTTGAGGGCCTGAGGCAGGAAGGTCATGAGTTTGGGCCTAGCCTGAGCTGCAAAACAAGACCCTGTCTGAAAAAGAGAAAGAAAACCAAGAAGGGATAGTGAACTGGCGGTAATGCTGGCCATAGAGAGACACAGCTGCTCGTTTGTTTCCAAGGCAGTAATGGGCTGGGAGGGTCTGGGAGGGGTGCTGTGAGCCCTTCTGCTGACTGCACATAGGTAGAGCCTGGGGCACATCCTGGAGAAGCCCCAGGATAGCTGTGGGACCCCCCCCAGTGTCCCAGCCCTGCTGCTGATGCAAACATAACATCCTCATTTAGGGAGGACCCCATCTGTGCCCCACAGTGAGGCACACATGGCCAGAAGAAGAAAGATGAGCTGGTGAGTGAGCTTGTAAATCCTGAAGCTGGTACAGAGGAGGTGAAATCAGAGAGAAGAGCAAGGAGCTCTGCGAACAGAAGAGAAAGAAAGGAATGCAGGAGATGGAGGAGAGTGGGCAGATCCCAGAAGGTGGAGGTCATGTGGTTTCACAACTACCTCCGCTGATGAAGCCAAAGGCATCACCTTCCTGTCCTAAAGTTGGATGCCCAGTACTGTGGGAAACTTCATTGACAGAAAAGAACTGTGACCTGGAAACATTCAACTGATACACTGTCACAAGGCAGAAAAGCCTGGTGGGTAAGGAACTTCCTTGTGGAGAGGAGGGCAGGTTCCAGAGTTGCTGTTGCTCCATCCACAAGCTCTCAGACAGCACTTAATTCTCAGCTTCAGTTTCTCCATTTGTGTACCAAGGCTTGCCCTGAGGGCTAAATGAAGAACTCTTCCCCAGAGCACACAGCAGCACACAGGGAGGCTGTGTGGTCCTCGATGGGAGTGCTCAGCCACAATGCCTAGCCACAATGCCTAGTGGGCTGCCAGCCTCTAGGTAATAGGGTTCCATCTCCAGGTATTCTGTCTCCACCCACCTCGGGTGAGGTTAAGGAATCACCATTCCCAACCCCTCTACCCACTCTAGTGATTCTGAGGCAGGAGGCTTGAGGACCACATTCATTTTAAAATAAAGATTGATTTTTTTTTTAATTTGATGTGTACAGGAAGTTTACCTCCATATACAACTGTGCACCACATGCATGCAGTGGAGGAGGAAGCCAGAAGATGGCATCAGATCCTCTGGAACTAGAATTACAGACAGCTATTAGTGGCCCTCTGGGTACCAGAAGGTCCTCTAGAAGAGCAAGCGCTCTTAACCACTGAGCCATCATCCCTTCCCCCACAGACCACACTCATGTGAAACACATGTTCAGTATGCCTTGCTAGCCTTAATGATTTCCGATGTCCCTTTGACCTCCTCCCAGACCTGAAAAGTGTTGCCTGAAGGTCATTTCACAGGTGAGAAGAGCAGCTTAGAGAAGCCAACCAGCTGGTCTAAGTCACGCAGACAGGATCTGACCCCAGCGTCTGCCAACCCCACGGCCTGCAGCTCCTCACACAGGACCCCTCCCTGGTCAGGCTAGGTGGGCGTTCCCTGGCCCCTCACACCTCTTCCTTCTGCAGCCTGCAACTAATCTGCTCCAGCAGACCTTCGTGCTTCCTGCCTTCCTGGCAGCCTTCTGTACTCCCAGTGCCACTCACTTCCTGTGCATGTGCCCTCCTGTTACCTCCGTTGCCTCCAATGGGCTTGGAGCAGGGGTCAGGAATGGGTGAAATCAGGGACTGGACCTGCAGGGGTTCCAATGGTCACTAGCCTGGCCTTTGGGGGTCTGAATTCTTCTGCTAGGCAGACCTCCACTGCCGTCCCTGGAGTCCAGGGTACATCCAAGGCTTTCCCGTCTGCTGTTTACAGATGACAACGGGGACTGTTTTCAGGGCAGAAATGTCCACCAGGAGTTGGCAGTGGGGGCAGGACAGGCTTTGTCCCTGGCAGCCTGCCAATGCTGAGTGTGAGAGCCAGTGGAAAGCACTGCCCTGGCAGATGTATGCCCTGAGTACACAGACCACCAGGGACAGGCAGCTCTCACAGGAGAGTAGGCTATGCTGGGCCAGTCCACCCAGAGGGCAGGGGACCGGACTGATCCTGGAAGAGAGGAAAATGTGGAGCCATTGTTCGCTCATGTGCGTGCATACACACACACACAAACACACACAGTGGTCGAATGTTATGAATGCTAGGGTAGGGGAAAGAACTGATCCTGGCAAAAAGGAAACTGTGGAGCTATTGTTTGCTCGTTACACACACACACACACACACACACACACTCACACACTCACACACACTCAAAGGCACGCACACTGGTTGAATGTTATAGATCCTGCTCAGAGCTCAGAACAGCCCCAGGGACAGCACCTGTGGCAGAAAGTTGTCATTTCTTACTCAGATGTCATCTTCTGTCTTCACATGGTCTCAGAACACAAATATTCCATCAAAGTTTAGAGTCTATCCCCTTGCCTCCGTTCCAGTTCAATTCCCAGAGGACCTAGGGGAGTGATTGGCTACACCGACTTTGTTTTCTTGTCACCCCTGCCCCCATGCCTTAGCCCCAACTGCCCCTTTAATAGAGTTAACCTGCTGTGGTTAGGTCTATGACCCAGTTTTCAAATCCAGTGGCTCTTAGAGGTCTCTTACGCACGCCCTTGCTCAGAATGGCACAGCTGGCCACCCTACTGACCTCACTAGCTTCCACGGCCCCTTTGTTACAGAACCCTCCTGTAATGGACCTACAAACTGCAGACCACAAAACTCCCTGCAAGCTGGTCTACTCCCATGGACCAAGTTGGCTTCTTTTTGGATGTCCCACATCTTCACTCACCAACCCCATGTCTCCACTTGGGAGTCTCGTGGGCATCTCTAGTACCACCTTTCCTAAACAGGAAACCTTCTCTTCCTCCACCTCATCTATTGTTTCTCCATCCAGTTACTGATGCCTGAAAGGCCTACTCTCTTATGGTCCCTCTTTGCCTCACTGAAAAAGTAAAAAAAAAAAAAAAAAAAAAAAAAAAAAAAGTTGGGGAATTCCCAAGCTTTTATGCATGAAGAAACCTGGGCAACTTGCCAAAGGGTACACTCTCAGAACCTGCCCTGTAGATTCCAAGTGACTTAGTCTGGGCCAGTATCCTGAAAATTTTACTAGCCCATCATATAATGAATGAACAGGATCTTGACCTCATCCCCCCAATTTCTTGATTCTGGGGGACTCTGGTCCACCTTCTGCTCCACTGTCTTCTAACTGCCTTTTGCTTTTGATGATTCAAGCCAATGACTATCCCCATTTTACAGACGAGGAAAATGAGGCACAGAGCCCTGACTGATGCCCACGGTCGCATCAGACATCACCCAGGATTTGTAAAGTGAGATGGCACCTGCCAACTGACCCAGGCTGGTACCTTGTAACTGAAACCCACACCACCCTGCCCGAAAGAAGCCGACAGGCGCTCTGTTGCTGAAAGTGATTGTCTGCCTCATTTCTCAGCCACTCCACCCCTGAGACCTCCACAGCCCTGTTTTTGTCCCACCACACCATGGAAACACCATGGAAAGAAAGCCAGTTCTGGGGAGAGGCTGAAGTAGCTGGGTTTCTGTCCTGGTTTCTCTGTCCAGCTGGGAAACAGGTCCCCAGACCCACTAAGCCTCTGCTTTCTGAACTGTAAAGTGGGCGATATGACACCTGCCTTCAGGGTATGGTTGAATGTTGTGGCAAAAGCCCAGGGGCCCCCAGTCAGCCCTGGGCTCAGAGCCCCACAGGTGAGACCTGGAATTGAGGTACGTGTTGAATACCCCAGGCAGGTCCAAGGCCTCCACCGGGCCAGGCTAACCATGCTGAGGCCACCCACCATAGGGCTTGCCTATCTACAGGCAGCTCACAAAGGAACAATAACAGGAAACCATCCCGAGGGGAAGTGGGCCAGGGCCAGTTGGAAAACCTGCCTCCCTCCCAGCCTGGGTGTGGCTCCCCTCTCCCCTCCTGAGGCAATCAGCGGCGCTCTACACAAAGCTCAGCCCGGGACTGGACTGTCTGAAGGAGTGCAGTCTCCAGCTCCTGCCGACGCGGTAAGTGAGCTTCCCAAACCTCCCAAACCTCCCTCTATTCCTGTCCCATTGAACCAAGGCGGGGAGGGTCCTGGCTTGCCCATATGAAGTATGGGCATTTATGACTCCAGGGGACCACAGCTTCTCCAGGGAGAGTTCTCTGGGGCCAGAGTGGGGCTGAGGAATGTGTACCTCTTAGTGTGCAAGGACACACATGGTCATCTTGGAGTCCAAATGGGAGAAAGACAGTCTTACAAGTAGACTATCTCACTCAGGGAGACTCCAGAGACATGAAGGGTCTTTGGATTTCAGGTTCAAAGAGGAGAGGATCCCACCGCCAGCCAGGATGCAGTGGACGCTGTCTTGGGCCTTGGATTTGAGTGGGATCTGCTTTGTATGGAAAGGGTGAACGACAGCTCTGTGCTTCCCTGTCTGCCAGGGTTAGCTCTGCCTTCTGCCCAAAAGTCAGGCTGGACCAGAGCTAAGGGGATAGATTTACCAACGTCTGACTTGCCCCCTACCATCATCCCCACCCCCAAGTCCTCAAGGGCACTCATTTCCTGTCAGTGTCACCCACTTTCAAGCTAGGCATCCTGAGGCTCAGCTCTGGCACTTGGGCCCCTGCTGCTCAACTCTCTTCCCTCATCTCCCCCAGACTCACAGGGCCTGCTTTGTGCTTTGGTGGTTGCAGGCTGGAAGGCAGCCTGCAATTTCTCCCCCAGCACCAGATACTCAGGGCTAGAGCTCAAGAACTCCTGTGGCCCTGCAGCTCAACAAAGGCCCTGGAGAGAAGGACCTCTGAGCCAAAAGGTGGCCTTCGAAGTGACCCTCGGCACTGATCCCAGCCTGGTGACTTCTGTGTAGCCTTGGGACAGTTGCCTAAGGTCTCCAAACCTTCATTAAGAGAGGACATTTTTGGGTGCAATTCTATTCACAATTTGTGGTGAGCAGTGGAGACGGTACAGGCAGAAATAATACTCCAAAACAATGGCTCTGGGATTTACTATCCGATCCCAAGGTAGAGTCTCTCTGTACTCAGAGAAAGCAACTAAGATTTGGAAGAGTTACGATGAAGATTTGAAGCTAGGATGAAGACTCTCATCCTCCATGGCACATAGGCTCTTTCTAGCACCTGTGGTAACACATGGGTTCTGGGTTCTAGACTATATTAGTCTTTAGATATATACCCTTGGCTCTGGGATTAGCACATAGTGAGAGGCAGATAGCCAGAGAATCACAGATGGATTCCCCCACTTTCCCAGAGCAATAGGTGGCTGTGAATATGGCAAAGATTTGGAATCCCAAAGCATGGGATAAGCTCCCCCACCTCACCTCCTGTCACTGAGTGGCTCCCAGCACGTGAAAGGAAGGGCTGAAGTGAGAGGCCATATACTCAGTTACCTGAGCTGCAAGCTCCTTCAGGAGTCGTGTTCCCCACCTATACTATCCCTAGAGGAATGTGATAGGCAGGCAAGACTCCAATAACAGGTGACAGAGACAGGTAAGAAGCTTGGAGGGTCTGAAAGGCTGGTGGGCTCTAGGATCTTTAGAACAGGGCATGGATGCTGAATAGTAGGAAGGTTTGTGACAGCCCAGAACAATTATCTGTCCCCAGGTGAACAAGGAAGTCACAAAGCTCCCCTGGATCTGGCCTGAGCCCATCCATCGATGGACTGGGGAGTACCAGGGTGATCCCAAAAGGCCCAGGAGCAGCTGAGTGTCAGGGTGGCACGGCCAGTTCTAACTTTCAGAGCTAGGAGCTAGAAGAAGTTCTCAGTACCGTGGAGGGGTTAAGCTGTTCACCGTGTAGTCTCAGCCCAACCATTGTGCAGCCAAACAAGGACCGGACATGGGGCAGGAAGTCAGAAGGGCCACACTTATTTTCTCCCAAAGTTAGATGAGTCACACTTGCACGACTACCTCAGAGACAGCAGACATTAGCCACTGTCCCAGCAAAAATCTCAAGCCCCTGGATGACTGGACCAGCCAGCCTAAGGACAAACCAGAAGCCTAGAGGCACAGGAACTGCCCTAAGAGACTTGTTCTATTGTTGTTGGAGAAATACAAAGAGTCCATCATAACCCTGGTCAGTGTTGGTACAGAGAAGAGAAATTACAGAGAGCGTCTTAAAGGAAAAGAAGGAACTTGGAATTCTGGGAAGACTAGAACAGCTCCCATAAACTCAGACTGGGTCTCCCATCTCTCTGTGGCAGAGGATGGTTCTTAAACCCACTCAGTCCCCTCCCCCCACCTGGCAGACCTGGCAGTCAGGGAGAAATGGGGCTCAGGGGTGGACAGACAGTGGTGAATAACATCTTCCTCCTGGAGGAGAACAGAGAAATGGGAGATGAGCCTACGGCAAGACCAGGAAATGAAGGCAGACGTGAGGCAGCCAGTGGAAGGCCCAGCTCTAGACTAGAGAGGCCGGATAGGGAGAGGTCAAGACACCTGTGCACTTAGTAAGCCCTGTCTGTGTGTGTTGGGCTTCACCTCTTCCTGTCCTCCTGCGCAGGGATTCAGCATTTGTTGCCTTTATTAGAGGCACAGCAGCTGAATTAGACCCAAGACCTCAAAGCACAAGAGCGATAAGACAGGTTCAAACAGACAAACATATGGACCTTATTCAGATGCCCCACCACACAGTCCCAGCCAAAGTCAGGATGCTCAGAGGGGTGGAAAGAACCCTTAGGGTGGAAGGCTTCTGCCTGATGCTTGAGACTTCGCATAGGAAACAGAGAGCTAGTTTGAATGACCTTAGCACTCAAAGACTCAGCATGAATCAGTTTCAAGTTGCAGGCGAGATTTGACCCTATTGGAAGTTTCTATCTTACAGTAAAGCTTCAGAGGAAGGAAAACCGTGATTGATTAGTGATGTCTGCCATGGGTATGGAAAGAGGTGGGCAGCATCAGCCTGGGAGTTCTAGTTGGGCAGCCCTGTCCTAAGAGGCTCACTGCTCAGGGGTATGTGTGGTCTCTCTGGAGACCTGTAGGAAAGATTATCTCGTTTTCCTAAAGGATCAAATTTTAGTGGAATTAGCAATATGATGGCTGTTAGAGGGGATATTTGGAACAAGCTGCTCACCCAAAGTGCTGTCTGCAAATATACATGTTGGTTTTTAAATCCTGTGAATGAAAGGAGAACCAGAAGCAGTTTTAGAATGGGAGACCGGGTCAAAGAGGGATTCTACACCATCAGACTCCAGACGTACCCTGAGTCCATTACTGGACACTAGGATGAAGTACAGAGTTTGAGCCAGAATGGTTCTGGGCAGAGAATGAATATTCGGGCTAGGAAGCAGAGGCTGGGCTGGGAGCTGGTGGCAATCAGAAGATTACATGGAGGAGGTGCCCTCAGGCTCATCCACTCAGGGAGCAAAGCTAGGAAGGGCACTCCAGCATGCTGGGTGTAGCACAAGCATTGTGCATTCCAGAAACCTTTAGGATGGCTGGTGGCTGGAAGGGGTAGGGGGGTAGAAGAGAGAAGGGTTGGAGGGGCTCAGAGGGGACACACTCGCTGGCTGACTCTGGAGCTTGGCTTCATGCTGGAGAGGTGAGAAGCTGCAAGAAAAGCTTAGACAAGGGAGACTCAGAAGAGAGCCACTCCACAAGCCAAGCCAGCAGACAGCCTCAAGAGAGGATCAGGTTTGGGACCCCTTGGAACAGGTCTTAGCACCGAGCTAAATCGAGCTACAAAGGAGGAGAAAGCCCCAAGGGGCCAGCTCTTAGCTGATTGGCTTCACCTTTCTCACCTCCCATCGTCCACACTGACAAAACCCAGTTGTAAACACTGGAGACTCAAAAAGACAATGCAAGAATGAGCAGAGGAGTGGGGTGAGGGTGTGTGTACCCTAAATCCAACTCCGGTCCTAGCTGAGGCTCAAAGTGGGGATAGGCAGGCCAGAGCTGCCCAGGGCCACACACAGAGCTCAGGCTCCAAATTCACTGAGCTACAGGCACACCCCCTACTTGTTTGGAGTCATCTCCGCCCACCGCCCTGCCCCTCATCCCTGACCTCCAGACTGGAGTTCACAGTCTGTAGGGGGCTGGGGTGGGGCTGAGCATTCCATCTTCAGAGGCCCTCCCTGGGGCTCCACTTAGCTGCCAAATCCAGCCCCTTGTCCTCACTGAAGGCCATAGGCTGGTTAGAAGAGAGGGCCCTGTACAGGACATAAGGGAATCAGTTCTGCGGAATTGCTGTGGGCACTCACCTAGATACAGGGCCATTGGGGTCTTATACAGACTCCTTGAGGAATATGAGGCAAGAGAGGGAGAGAGAGACAGAGAAACAGAGAGAGACAGAGAGAGAGATTAAAAGAAACAGAGTCAGACAGAGACGGACACAGAAAGAGAGCTAGTTAGTTAGTTGGTTAGTTAGTTATTCATTAGTTTACCTTATCCCCAGAGCCCTCCAGGAGAGTGACCAGCTTCCTCAAAGCTAGAACCTGGCAGCTAGAATTTAAGGTTTCAGTGAGGCTCCCACCAGATGCCTGTGGTCATTGGAGGACAAACCCAAGGTACTGGCCTTATATCCCGCTGAGGGGCTCTAGCTGGAGCCAAATTTCCTACATCTGTTCAGCTGCAAAGCCAGAACCTAGCCCCTGAGACACCAACTCCTCCTCCACACCCCCTCTTCAGCTGTGCCCAAAGCCCTCCTTCTGCCTGTAATGTGCAGAACTTAAGGCTGAGCCCATCTTTAAGCCCAACTTTAAGACTGTATAGACAATGGGAAAGGGGGCCTTTGCTTGATGTCCCACAGTGGATGCATGAGGAGAAAGGGCTCCTTCCTGCATGCCAGTTCTGTCCCTCCCCTCCCTAAACACCCTCTCAAAACTTCGCAAATCCTTTCTTCCCAGCACACTTTGTATTTTTTTCTTCTGGCATGGTCTGTGTCATGGGTCCACAGGCAAAAAGGCCCATATAAGATAAGTGCTAGTATGGGAGTGGATGTGTAATCTTGTACTCCTTTGACTTCCTCCAGGGAAGTGGTTTCGTGTGACTTAGATGGGAAGGAATATCACCAAGCCAGTGGGATAAAGGACGTCCTGAAGTTAAGGTCTCACTATGTTTGGAGTCTCAGAGGAAACCCAGAGAGCAGCAGACAGAGGCATGGGGCCTTGTTCTGTCCTACTAAGATGTGCAGACATCTTGACCTTCAGAATCATTTCTCAGTCCTCAGGCTCTGGCCTTTGGACCATGCCTACTCTAGCTACTCCAAGATCCTTACCTTTCAGGGCATAGTCGAGGTCAGCCATATTCAGGTCCTCAGAAACTCAAGCGCCCCATGTCCTGGGCTCTGTGTACACTCAACATCAGGGCTTTCTTTGTCTTACTAAATTGGCATTTGTAGACTGACCAAGGGCACAGCAGGCCCTGGTCATCCTGGAATTCCTCTGAAAGCATGAACATAGCCCCAGAGTTAGGGCCTTGTCCTGGGTGGCAAGGAATATGGATAACCCCTGAATGTCCCACACCCATAGCTGAGCCACTAGGCACTTTCTTGTCCCCTAGCCGCTGTGTTCACACAAGTTCCCAGCTGTTCAAGTGGGATGCTCAGTGTGGAATCACATCCCCAGTCCTCAAGCCTCTCAGATATCTTCAGTGCCCTAATTCCACCCAGAGGCATTCTAAGCCTTTCTGAAGCCAGTAAGAAGGGCCAAGAGATGAGACTCTGCCAGATGAAAGCAAGGGGATAAAGATGGTGTCAACTAGGTAGTGGCTAAACCTTCAAGAGATCCAGTTCCCAGTGAGCCATCCCAGCTTCCATCCCTGCACAGGTGGCAAGAACAATGGCTATCATATAGAACCCTTTCCCTCTGCTAAATTTCTTTCCCTAAAGGCAGTAGACTCAAATAAGTGTGGCCATTGACATGGAAAGTCCTCTGGGTCCCCCTGAGACTCTTTGTAGAAGATTAAAATTCAGAAGGCAGCAGATTATGTCATGGGCAGTCTCTAGATTTCTATTTCCTCCCCTGCCAAATGGGAATGAGAATTTCTGCCTCCTAGATGTGCTGGGGAGAGTGTGAAATTTAAATGAAGGGATATCTCTGAGAGCTAAGCACTGAAAACTGTTATTATAACAAGTGTTGCAGGAGGTGGGGGTGATACAAGAAGGGCTGCTTTAGTCTGCGCGTCCATGGGGCCTTTCCTTCCTCATCTGCAAAAGAGGACTATTGGTAATTGTTTCCAAGGGTTATGGCAAGGTTTAAATCAGGTAACAGGCTCAAGGAAGCCAGCGTACTCCATACCCCAGGCTCCAACCTTACAAGATCCCACCTTCCACTTGGCCCTACCTCCTCACCAACAGCTGACTGACAAGAGAGCTGAGTGAGCAGACCTCCTCATGCCCTGATGTAAGGGCCACCTCGAGAGCAAAGGACATTGCTATTAGAGGGTGGGAACTTGCAGGTAACCTGTGGACTAGAGGCTTTCTGTCCAAGTCTCACAGCAAGGCCTGTGCTGGACACAGAATAGGTCAGCCTTACATCTTCTGAGAACTCTATGAAGCTAGCCAAACCCCCAGAGGCTAATGCCCCCTGTAAACCAGTGAATTCTGCTTCACTGAAGTCCAATATAATAGTTTCCTCATAGAGCTGATGGCTGTTGTCAGCCCTCAGAACCCTTCTCTCATCCCAACAGGACCCAGCAAAGAAACTGTGGGAATGCAATGTCCAATATAGGCTCTTTGAAGGGACGGCCAGCAAAGGCTATGGAGGGTCACAGGGACCAAGCTGCCCATGGAGGCACCCAGAGACCAGCAATGGAAGGATGCTATTATCACTCTAGGGTTGAAGGGGCAAAAGGGAAGCCACTTGCATAGCCCAGAAGAAAAATATGAGAGATGCTGCCCACTAGGAGCTGGCATGATGCAGAGTGCAACCATAAAGGGAGAAGGCAGACCAGAGGAACAGAGAAGTGGCCTACTGCTCTCCTCCTGTCACCAGAGCACCCACTCACACCTCTTGGACAAACCCAGCCAGAGGCCAAGGCCAAGGCTAGGAGTCCCTGGGGAAGCTCTATGGTCTAGAGCAGAGGTTAGTGGGGGCAGGGAGGGGTGTCTGCTGGGAGACGAAATGAACGATCCATACAAACTCTCAGAAAACGACTGGGAGAGCTACTGTTGTTACTGCTCTTTTGAGAGAAGCTCCTGCTTGCTGTGTAGCTCAGAGTGGCCTCAAGTTTCTGGCAGCCGTTCCACTTCTGCCTCCCAAGTCCCAGGATTACAGGCACGTGCCTCTTAAGGATTCCGTGTTCAGGAACAAGTCTGATAAGCAGGCCATAATCCTGGTGACAAGCTCCCACAAATCTGAGGGCCTAAAGCCACAGGAGTTTATGTATTGCCTTACAGCTCTGAAAGCCAGAAGTCGGAAATGGATCTCAGAGGGCTGAAGTCTGAGTTGTGACCCCCGTATAGGCCTCAGAAGGAACTGGTGCCCAGACCTCTTCTAGTTCCATGGCCGTTTGCATCCCTTAGTCTCTCAGCAACCACAGCCTCATCTCACCATGTCTTCTTATGGTGCTGGGATCCAGACCTTCACATATTCAAGACAATCACCCTACTGTAGAACTGCAGCCAGAGCCCTCTCTTTACATTTTATTTTATTTTGCTTTTTTTTTTTTTTTTTTTTTTTTTTTTGAGGCAAGGTCTTATATATCTTATATATCCTTCCAGCTTCCTATGTGGCTGAGGGTGACCTTTGAACTTCTGATCCCCCACCTTCAAATGCTGGGATGATGGACATGTGCCATCATACATTGCATAGATGGTGTTGGAGATTAATCCCTGGCTTTGTGTACACTGGGCAAGCAATCTACCAACTGAGCTACATCCTTATTTGTGACACAAGGCCACCCTAGGTTGCCCGGGCTCGCTTTAAACTCACCCTGTAGCCAAGGAGACCCTCCTGCC
This sequence comes from Psammomys obesus, assembly GCF_907164565.1. Lineage (NCBI taxonomy): Eukaryota > Metazoa > Chordata > Mammalia > Rodentia > Muridae > Psammomys > Psammomys obesus. The sequence continues at coordinate 20,765,558 of NW_026596034.1, forward strand.
ACAGCTACCTATCTAGCTGGTCTGCCCCGCTGGGCCTAGCTACATCTTATATTTGAATCTAATTCTCCTCCCTCTACCTTCAAAAGACCCCAGGACTATCGTGGGTAGTGCAGGTTCAACTCCCCAACTCAAGTGAGATCCTCAACTTAAGTCTAGATTCGAAGAGTCCCTTTTGCCATGTAGGTGACTTTCATTGCCATGTAGGTGTATAGGACATGGATTCTTAGAGGCTATTGTTCACCCGTTACACTGACATAGCCTCTCCCCATGCCTTGGCCCTTACTGCTGATTTCTCTCTGGCCCAGGAGACTTCATCAGTTCCTCAGGCTTAGTAACTTCTCTTCTACATCAGAGCTTCATTCCTGCTGGTCTTCTTAGAGCTGACACTCAAGCACAGCCTTGAATGATTTTTTTTTTTTTTTTTTTTTTTTTGGCAGGGGTTGGGAGTGTAGCTCAGTGACACAGCACTTGCCAAGCCCATACGAGGCCTTTGGTTACACCCCTCCAGTGCCACCAAATACAATAAGAGCATCTCAGAAAGGCCTTCCACAGTGTCCCAGTCTCTGCTGCTGGCTGGCTACTTCCTCCTCACAGCTGCATCTCCCACAGGGATTCCCACTTTCTTATCTTCCTGTTGGTCCCACTGTGTCAGACAGCTCCAAGGTAGGTCTTCCTATCTCACAGCTGCGCCCAACAGCCTGGTCCAGGAGGTACTCCCACCCTCACACCCCAGCAACGCAGAGTTTAGGCTCTTGCCCTCTACTTACCCCAGGCCTGGGAACTCTTCCCCTCCTTCTCTGTTTCACTTCCTACTATATTACTTATCTATTTCCCAGTCACTTCTCACTTGAGGGGAACAGAAAACCCCAAGCCTGGCAGTTCTTCTCCGGGCAAAGAAGGAAATGACTCACATAGCCATGGCTGCAAGGTAGAGGCAGAGGGTCATACTACCACCTCCCTCAGTCAGGACCAGATTCCTGGCAGGCCTTCCGCTTCCACTACCCTTCCTGCACGGATTGTTCAATGCCTTCCTCCTGCCTGGCTCTTACTCCAAGAGCCTGCCAACGTCTGCATGTTCTAGGCAGACCTAGAAGTCAAGGTGTAGGGACGCAGAGCCTCCCCTAGGCACATAGTCCTTGTATTCAGCCCTCCCTCAATTCTGGGACGCTGGAGTCTGCTTCCTTCTAGGACAGACTTAGTGGAGCTGAAGGGCAGGAACCATGGTTCCTAAGATGAGCACAGACAGTCCTGCCCTCCCTGAGGCCAGCCTGGCGCCAGTGGTTCAGAGATGATGTTACTGGAGTTTAGAAAGATCCTGTGATAAACGAGGTCCACCCCTTCCTTCACTAGCAGGGGAGGAGGCTACCCCTTCCAGCTCTCTGAAGGCCGCCATCACTCTTCAGGCATCTGCTCTGATTCCTACTCCCATCTACCCATTCTCTTCCTCCATACCATCCCAGGAACTGCAGGTCAGTGACACGGGGACCCCAGGTGGGTGGCAGAGGAGGTCACGGCTGAGAAGCCATAGCGATGGCCATGTCATGGCCTCCACTGCTATGAGGCACTAGAAATTTTCCATTCTCCAAACTTAGACTAGAGGCAGGACTTAATCTCTTGGCTGTCTTGACCCACATTCTAAACCTACAGGTTGCCTTCCAGAGCATGCAGCCTGTTCAGCTGCACAGGGCCTGTGCTTCAAAGGGGGCCCTGTGGAGTTAAAAATTCTTTCATCTCCATTTCAAATTTTCTAATAAAAATAATAGTAATAAAGCCCCATGCTCTGTTTCACACTGAAGCTAACCCTGGGTACCCAAGTCTCTCAACTCCCACCAAACCCAGCTCCTAAGGTGGCCATCACCTGTGAGTCCTAGAGTGAGGGCTAGCCTCTAGATTAAAATGTTTGGTTTTTCTAGGAGCCACCTTCTTCCTCTTCTTCTTCTTCTTCTTCTTCTTCTTCTTCTTCTTCTTCTTCTTCTTCATCTTCTTATTTTTCTTCTCTCTCTCCTCTCTGTCTCTCTCTCTTTCAGTTTTTTGAGGCAGGGTTCTCTGTGTAGCACTGGCTCTCCTGGACTTGCTTTGTAGACCAGTCTGGCCTCGAACTTACAGAGATCCACTTGCCTCTGCCTCCCAAGTGCTGGGATTGAAGGTGTGTGCCACCACCGCCCAGCTTCTAGAAGACTTCTTAAGGCAACATCAGTGCCAGGGGGGCTTTCAGGCTGTAAGGAGCTGGAGAGATGTTTCCAGGAGCCTTAAATCTACCCCAGAGCAGCTGTTGTAATATGGAAGGCATCAGAAAAGAGCTAGAATTTGAGGCCACACAGACTTAGCCCAAGTTTTGGCTCTGTTCCTTACAGTATGAGTGATTTGTAGATGTTACTAAGTGTCTCCATTCATTTGTAAAACTAGGGTCACAGTTTTACAAACTGGGAGGCTGGAAGAAAGATTAAGTGTGATGGTTTGTCTAGAGCACCTAGAACAGAGGAGCTCTTAGTGGAGGTGACTGGTTGTGGCCAGATGCCTGGGCTGCATTATCAGCTGGAGTTAGCCCCTCTGTGCCTTAGTTCCCTCATTTGTAAGATGGTGACTATCTGAGTCCCCTACAGTGCTTTGGGAGCGTGAGCATCAGTATTCCAGGTGTCCTTCCCTGGAAGGTCTCCTGGGACCTCATACCCCTGCACCTGCTTTCATGCCAGCCTATGTGGATATAAGGAAAAATCATTTTTGGGCTTGCCTTCCTCCACTTAGACCAGTGTCTCATTCTGCTGGTGTCAGCTCAGTGACAGATAAAGGAGGAGAGAGGCAAAGACACTTTGGTTCCTAGAGTAAGATGCTCACAACTGATGTTATCTATCCTCTTTCCCCCGATCAGTTCCTCGGTGAAGGATGCAGAGGCTCACAGAGCTGGCCACCGCTTTGGGCACCTTCTTGGGCCTGCTGGCAGTGGCAGCAATGGCAGGCCCTAACCATCCTCAGATAGACACCTTCAACATGCTGCCTGCCCACCATCGCCAAAAGAGAGACTGGATTTGGAATCAAATGCATATAGATGAAGAAAAAAACACCTCCCTACCCCACTATGTGGGAAAGGTAAGCCTTGGGCTCCAGAGTGATGGAAGTTACCAACATTGGACCATGGCCATGTAGCAAAGTTGGTGACAAATACAGGATGGGTTGCCACTGAATGGGGTAAACAAGGTGGCAATAATGGTGAAGGTGACAACTGTCTGATGGTTGTGATAGGAAAGAGAAAAGTGATGATGGTGGTGGTGGTGATAGGAATAGTGAAGAGAAAATAAAGGAGTGGATGGTGGTTGTGATGGCAATGGTGTCGGTGGTGATGGTGGGAGGAGCAGTCTTGGTGATAGTAATTCTGAGAGTGAAAATAAAAGTGAGGAAGTTTAATGGTTGGGGGTGGTAGTGGTCGTGATGGTGGTGGTGGTGTTAATGGTAATAACGACCGTGGTGGTAAAATGGAAGTTGTATTAGCTACTTTTCTGTTGCTGTGATAAAATACCATGACCAAAAGCATTCCAAGAAAGAAAGAATTTATTCTGGCTTACTTGTCCGGAGGGATAGAGTCTATGGTGGGAGGGAAGGCATGCTGTAACAGCAGGAACAGGAAACTGGCTGGTCCCCTTCCATCTGCACCCAGGAAGCTGTGAGGGAGGACAGATAGGCAGGGAAACTTCAGAAAGCCTCAAAGCCCACCCCAAGTGACATACTTTCTCCAGCAAGTCTCCACTTCCTAAATGCTCCATAACTTCCCCCAAATAATAAAGTGTTCAGATACATGAGCCTGCGGGAGATATTTCCCATTTGAAGCATACAGATGGTGGTGATAGTGATGGTGGTGGTGGTGGTGGTGGTGGTGGTGGTGGTGGTAGAGATAATAGTAGTGAGAGTGAAGAAGGTGAGGGAGTTAGTGGTTGTGTTGGTGATAGTATGGCAGTGGAGATGGTGATAATAATGAAGGTGTTTTTCCCAGTAATAATGATAATGGTGGTAATGGCATTGATAATAAATGAAAAGATAATCAAGATAAAGATGGTGAGATAGTAATGGTAATTGTCATGATGATAATGGAGCAGAAAGTGAAGGAGTTAATGCTAATGCTGCTACTGCTGGTGGTAATGTGGTAACGGTGAGGATGGCCATCATGATTATAGTGAGAGGGAAGATGGGTGAGGTTACAGTAGTGACGATAATTGTGATGCTGATGCTCTCGGTAATGATGATGTTGATGATAGTAGGAATGGTGACAATACTTATAGTAAAGGGGAAGGTGAGGAAGTTAATAATGGTGGTAACAGTGGTAATGATGGTGATGGTGATAACAATAATCATGGTAGAAAAGAAGGAGGTAATGGAAGCAACAGTGGTGGCTTTGGTGACAGTGATCTGAATGAGGAGGTGATAGAGTTTATAATTTGGATTTTAAGATGTCTCCCAAAGCTCATGTGAAAAATCTGTTCTCAACCTGTGGTGCTATCTGGAGTAGAGTCCAGTGGGAGGTCATTAGAAGTGTGCACTTGGAAGTGATGTGAGGGCTCCAATCTTCCCCCCACACATGCTCTGCTTCCCAGACACCATGGTGAATAACCTAGCTCTGCCGTGGGTTTCCCACCATGTTGTTCTCCCTTCTCACAGGCCCAAAGCTGCACTGTCTCAAAAAGAGACTCAAGGCAAGGTTTAGTTGTAGGCCTTTGAATTAGTATATTAAAAAACAAAACTTTATAACAGGATGATAGGAAAGATGTCTTTAGGGCATCTCAGGAATCAGCAAGTCCCTACTATCATGATAGTAGAAATCAGTAATGATACTACTATCAGTCATTACTGTTGTCCAAAGACTTGTTTGAGAAGAGAGCTCCAGAACACCCTATCCTCATAGGACTGACTATGAAATCATTTCCACAGGATTGGGTTTCCCCTTCCTTGTGCTTAACTAGTCAGGCACTCAGAGGCCACTGTGCTCATGATCTAAGGTGGTCTACCTGTTTCTGAGGCCAGTATTATTAACCTGGACATCATCCGCATGAGTTTGGTTTTCAGGCATGCAAATATAACAGTTGTGAGGTCAAAGGCTTCTACCAAAATTTCAAAGGAAAACCTGGAAAGTCAGATAACGTAGTAGGTTTGGAGTCTATGAATGCATTTGCTGAGAAAATAATATATGAATCTATAAGAATGAAGGTGAATATTTAATGAAGATTCCAAAAAGTTAGATAAGCCAGAAATGCAGACATAGAGCTAGACCAAGGGTGATACCATGGAGACTGAAACTGATAAGCCATGGAGGACGGGAAAGGGGGAGACAGGCTACTTAAGCCATTTGGATTTCATATCATTCTGCCTTGTGCCCTAGATGCTAGACATGGAACTGTTAAGATTTTATGTTTTCCGTGCTGGGTTCCTATCTTACTTCAGCCCAACTCTTCCTTTCTGTCTTAGTTTCTTTTCTATTTGTTGTGATTAAAAAAAAATTCTAACAAAAGCAACTTCAGGGAGAAAGGGTTTATTTTGGCTCACAGTTCAAGGGCACAGTCCATCATCAAGAGGAAGCAAGGCAGCGGGAGGTTAAAGCAGCTGGCTGTATTACAACCACAATCAAGAACAAAGCAATGAATACTTACTCAGCTCGCTTTCTCTTCTATATACAGTCCTGGACCTCTGCCCAGGATTAGATTTTCAGTGTCCTCGAAAGAACATGTGCTAAAGGTTGTGGCCTCAGGGAGGATGGGGCCTAGGAGAAGGAAGTTAGGTCATTAGGTCTCCCTGAAAGGAGATAAGCGAACTCTGGCCCTCTTCTCTTCCTTTGCTATCCGGATGTCATCAGTGAACTGTTCTCCTCTCCCACACACTTCTACCATTATATACAGCCTTACCACAGACAGACCAAAACACTGAGTCTCTGTGACCGTGAGTGGTAGTAGTGGTGACAGTGGTAGCGACAATGACAGTTGTATTAGTTACTTTCCACTTCTTTCCTTTTTTTCCTTTTTCTGTATTCTTCTCTCAAACAACCCATCCCAACTACAGTCTCCCCTTCTTCCTCTCCTCCCAGCCCCCTCCCCACCTTTCCTCTTCCCTAGATCCACTGCTCCTCTATTTCCCTTCAGAAAAGAGCAGGCCTCTCTGTGATACCAACCAAATACAACATAAAAAGATGCAATAAGACTAGGCATAAACTCTCATATCAAAGCTGGGCAAGGCAACCCAGTAGGAAGGAAAGGGTCCCAGGAGAAGGCAAAAGAGTCAGAGACACCCCGACTCTTACTGTTAGAGTCCCAAAAGAACACCAAGCTAAACAACCACAGCATGTCTGTAGAGGACTTGGCACAGATCCATGCAGGCTCTGTGACCACTGCCTCAGTCTATCTGAGCACCTATGAGCCCTGTTTGGTTGATTTTTGTGGGCTGTGTTCTGGTGTCCTTGACCCCTCTGGCTCCTACAATCTTTCCTTCCCTTCTTCTGCAGGGTTCCCCAAGCTCTGCCTCATGTCTGACTATAGGTCTCTGCATCTGCTTCCATCATCTATCAGTGGGAGCCTCTCTGATGACTACTACACCAGGCTCAGATCTAGAGTATAGCAGAATAGCATTAGTAATCATTTCATTGGCTTTTTTTTTTTTTTTTTTTTTGGTCAATCATGTTTGGTTCTACCCTAGATCTCTGAGCCATTCCAGATCCTGGCCATCCAGGCAGTGTCAGGCATGGGCTCCCTCTCATGGCTTAGGCCTCAAGTCAGACCAGTCATTGGTTGCCACTCCCACAAGCTCTGAGCTGTCATTGCCCCAGTGCATCTCGCAGGCAGGACGGGTTTTGTGGCTGGGTTGATGTCCCAGTCTCACCACTGGGGGACTAGCCTGGTTACAGAGAATGGCCGGTTCAGGCTCCAAATCCTCCATTAGCAGGAGTCCTCGCTAGGGTCACCCTTATCGGTTCCATGAAATTTCCACTGCACAAGGTTTCCACAATGCTCCCCAGATGCCCACCTAGTCCAGTAATCTCTCCTTGTGCTCCCTTCCTCCCCTACCCGATCCCTCCTATGCCCATCACCACTTGCCCTGTATCCACCTACAAAATCTATTTTATTTACCCTTGTCAGGAAAACCCTTGTGTCTCCCCCAACCCCCTAGACCTTTCCTCTTTATCTAACTTCTCTGGGTCTGTGGATTGTAGTACAATTATCCTTTACTTCATAAGGAGCAACTTAAGGGAAAAGGGGATTACTTTGGCTTACAGTATAAGAGGGGACACAGCCCACCACGTCAGGGAAGGTGTGGTGGCTCAAGTGTTACATTGTGTTCTCCACTCAGGATGCAGAGAATGGAAGGGCCACGCTGTAAAACCTCAATGCCCACTCTAATGACTCACTTCCTCCAGCAAGGCTCTACTTCCTAAAGGTTTTACAAGCCTTTAAAACAGTACTAACAGCTGGGAAGCTGTGTTCAAACTAATGAGCCTCTGGGAATCATTTCACTTTTAAGTGATGCAGATAATGAGAGATGAGCGCTATCCTAGTCAATGTTCTATTGCTCTGAAGAGATGCCATGACTCTTATAAAGGAAGACATTTGATTGGGGCTTGTCTTAGTTTCAGAGGTTTAGTTCAGTATCACCACAGTGGGAAGTATAGAAGCATGCAGGCAGACATGGTACTGGAAAGGTAGCTGAGAGTTCTACATCTGGATCCACACAAGCACTGGGCCTGGCTTGAGCGTTTTAAACCGGAAAGCCCACTCCCAGTGACACACTTCCTCTAATAAGGCCACACCTACTCCAACATGGCCACATCTCCCAATATTACTCTCCAGGCATTCAAATATTTGAACCTATGGGGGTCATTCCTGTTCGAACCACCACAAGGGTGGAAGCCATCACAGAGATAGCAGTGGTAGTGTTGATTCAGTGGTAGAGGTAGATGTGATGGTTGGTAAAGGAGTAGGTGGTGGAGGTGGTGACGATGGCAATGATAATGGTGGTAATGGTGCTGACGATAGTGACAGTGAGGGGATGGAAAAGGCAGTAATAGTGGTAACTATGGGAACATGGTGGTAGTGATGGTGGTGGGTGGCTCTCATGAAGGAGAGCAAAAGAGAAATGATGGTCGTGATGAGGGATGCAACTGTGGTAGACGCAGCAGTGAGAATGGCAGAGCATCTTCTCCCACACTTTGCTCTGCAGAGTTGAAATTACTAACAAGGCCACCGTGTGCTCAGGGTAAGGAGACTAGCCTGGCCCGAGAGCTTGGAGCTAAGGGAAGAATCAGCCAAGGCTGCACTCAATGTTCCCACATGTGACAACCCTGGTTATGGGCTCTAAGTCTCCTCAAAACAAACTTTACATCAAGCATGATAGTATAAGATCAAAGAGTTGAAGACTAGCCTGAGCTACATAGTAAGATACTGCCATTAAAAAAATAAAATAAGGGGAGAAAAAAAAAATTCTGGCACAGATTGTTCTTGTTAGGTTCCCTATGATTCTACACAGCTCTTCTTTCTCCAGACCAAATATGGCCCTCTGCCTGGCCTTATAAATAAAGTTTTATTGGAACACAGCCACATTAATTAACTTGCTAATTATCCTTGGCTGCTTTCATGTTGTAATGCCAGCATGGAATAGCTGTGACCAAGACCTATATGATCAGAAAAGTCGAAACTGTTTTTTCTCTGGTCCTTTATAGAAACAATTTACCACCTTCTACCTATACCTGGAACAGACCTTCTCAAGCTTCTTCCATTTACAACCTCTTTGTGCCCAAGAAACTTTTAGACAACAGATTATATGGGTATATAAAACAGGGGCTGGAGAGATGGCTCAGCCGTTAAAGGCTAGGCTCACAACCAAAAATATAAAATAGGTATACAACATTTACTGATGATAAATCATGAAGAAATTCATTTTAGACAGTTCTTTGGTATATGTGTAACTTTACCATTTATTAAAATGAAAGCAAATTTGCAGCATAATGAAATTGATACTTAACTTATTTTTGTGTAAGTAAAGTCTTAAGCCAGGCATGGTGGTGCTGAGCGCTGAGAGGGCAAAGACATTCAGATCCCTGGGGCTCGTGAGCCAGCCAGGCTAACTTACTTGGCAAGTTTCCGGCCAGTAGGAGACCATATTGTACCCCCCCCAAAAAAGGTGGACAATGCCTAAAAAACACATCCAAGGTTGTTCTCTGGCCTCTACATGTATGCACATACATGTATATGCACAACTCCCCCCCAGACACACATGGACCCACACACAAAGCAAAATTTAAAGAAAAATCCTTGGCCAAACATTTGATACTACAGGCATAAAGCATATTGAATTCAGTTTTTAACAATGGAGGTTTGTCTATTGTCTATCTGTTCAGTTTTAGCCCTGGCTGGCCTGGAATTCACTATATAGATCAGGCTGACCTCAATCTCTCAAAAATCTGCCTGCCTTTGTTTCCTGGAAGCTGGTATTAAAGGTGTGATGCCCACGGGGTCCATATTTTGTTTCTATAATAGTCAGAGTAAGAATACTGCTTTGCATAAACACATAACATAAAATGGCAGAAGCATGCTTAGAACTATTTTGGAAATTCTGTTCTAATTCAAAGATAAAATTCATTTAAGTATTTTTTTTAAATGAAATTCAAGCCTACAACTCAAACAGAAATTTTCAAAATCAACTATTCTGACACAACCCAATTTAAAGACACACTAATGTTGACTCTTATATGCTGAGAAATGACAGCAGAAAAGTGTTAAATCTGTTTTATGAGGCATGGTGGCACCTATCTTTAATCCCATTGCTTGGGAGGCAAATACAGGTGAATCTCTGTGAGTTTTGGGCCAGCCTGAACTACATAATGAGCTCCAGGACAGCCAAGGCTATATACATTGAGACCATATCTCAAAAACAGAATAAAGATAATATTATATAAGAATATATATATTTAAAGGTTATCTCCTATAAGGATATATATATATATGCCTTTTTTAGCATTATTTCTGTAAAAGCAGAAACCTTTGTGTGCCTCATAAAATCACTGTAGTCCATACAGTAATGTCAAATCTGAGCCAAGTGTTTCTGGTGTCACTCATTTGTGTTGTGTTGCATGACAGCACACACAGTGCCCAGCAAACATGTTGTGTGTGCTGAGAACCTAGGCAGCAACACAGACAAGCACTGCCAGAAACCACCAAACGTTGGGTTGTGAATTACTTTTTGGTCACTGTGCAGCAAGAAATCATTCAGTGTTGCCAAATGTTTCACAACTCCTACGTTTAGGCACATGACTGCACATAAGAGTGAGGACCATAGTTTAAGAAACAGACTTCTAGAGAAACAGCACAGATCAAAGAACCCCACAAAAGGTGGTGATGGGAGTGTTCAGGCTGAAGAGGACCTTTGACATGAGGGCACAGATCTGAACAGGGCACCAGAATTGCCTCCCCAACTCAACCGAGGGAGTCTTCTGGGAAGTGTCTATAAACAGCCCCACCCACAACCAGCTGACTGGGCCCAAGGGCTGGTCTGGCTTCCAAGAATGGCATTCCACCGGGTGACATGACGTAAATCTTGCCACCTGACCAGTCAGAAGGAAAGACGTAAGTCTACAGTGAACCCTGTGTCACAGAGGGAAATGCCATTAGCCCAGGTATGGCTATCCCAGTAGGATAACTGGCCATGAATCATCCTCTGAGGACAATAGCTAGCCCTGAAGGAAATCTGAAGGATGAGTCATGAAGAGCTATAAGAAAGTGGAGGCCAGCACCAAACAGAAGGAGCTTTGGAAGGGTGGCCAATGGGCTGTGTCTTATGATGACAACCTATTTGGTACCTAGCACAAGGCTTAGAGGAACTACATGTGATCTCCACCCTGGCTAAAACAAGAGTTTGTACAAGACACAAACATGGAACGCCAAGGCTCCCCTCCCAGCTCTGAGGACACAATCTGAAGGAAGTTCATGTTTATCAAGGTCAGAGTCTGGAGCTTTTGTTTATAATCCTGGATGGACAGTGGGAGCCAGCTGGGAGCAGCCCGCTGGGGCAGGGCAGCTATTGGCAATGAGATAGTTCACCCAAACACAATGCTAGTAGAAAGAGGGGAGGGGCAAAATCTACAGCCCCAGTTCAGTGGTGACAGAAACCGAGACATTTAAATGGAAGGGCATCCAGTGAGAGTCCTGAGCAGCATTCCTCCAAACTGTTAAGGTCATCAAAAATAATAAAATTCTTGGGAATCATCACAATCAAAATAAGCTTTGAAAACATGATAATCAAATGGTATCTTGGGTGATATATATTAGGTTAAAAGGAAAACAAACAGAGAAATCTGTAGTCATCTGTTTTGGTCCCCTTTGCTGTAGCAAAAGACCACACTAATGTAAGGTGTGACACTCAGGGGAAGGGAACAGGCACACAGAAACTCTGTGCACCGCTGTCTCAGGTTTTCTGTAAGTCCAAGAAGAGTTGTAAAAACTATTGTCTACGTAAATGAAATTGGGTTAAGCATGGCAGTACATGCTATAACTCTGGCACTCTGGAGCCTAGTAAAAGAAGATAGGGAGTTCGAGGGCAGCCTGGGTTATATAGCCAGACCTTGTCAAAGGAAGGAAGGAAGGAAGGAAGGGAAAGAAGGGAGGGAGGGAGGAAGACATGGGGGAGGGGAAGAAAAGGAAAGAGAAGAAAAGGGAAAGGGGTTTTTCAAAACAGATAAATTGGATACTCATGACATCTGCAAGTTGATTTGCTTCCATTGTGCCTTCATGCAGAATCGCAGGTCCTGGTTAAGACCACCGTCTCAGCTTAACCTGGGCCCTGAACAGGGTATCAGGCTTCTTGCTTCTTCATTTTCTGCTGTCACCACATGCTACAGGTTACAGAGCTGGATCGCGGCTTTTTGCTTTGTCTAGCTGTTCATTATCTGTCCCGTGCATTGGCCAACCTGTCAATATACACCACACTTCCTGCTCCAGGATCTCTGCTAGTCCCAAGCTGCTGCCTGCCACCCTCCTCCAATGCCCAGTCGGGGAAAGGGTCTTCCCTTCATGGCTCTGCTCTTTCACCTTCCAGAATCCTCTTGTGCTCTGCCATCTGGTTTCATAGCCTTCCACCCAGTTCTTACCGCCCTCACCAAGACTCTAATCAACGACCCGACCCGACTTTCTAGACCTCATGGGAGGGTCCACACTCTACTGGAATCTCCTTCTCTCCTGAGGCTAATGTTCTTGACCTCCTGGCCACTCCCTCTGCTCTCCCTGCCTCCTTCTTAACTAACCCTTACTGTGTACCTGCACATGAGGGTGTTTCTCCATCTTGACACCCAAGCGACACCCTCAGCCTTTCACTACAAGCCTCAGTTCTGAGAGCCAGGATGGGGCCTGTGATATCTATGGGATCCACAGCATGCCTGAGACCTGGTAGACATCCAATTTCTGTTTTTTCAAATAGAATTCTGTTTCCAGTCATTCTGGCCTTCCAGAAAAGTACTATTTTGAACTCCTGAAATACTATAATCTTATAAACCTAATATCCTCTAGTTGTAAAAATAGACTATTTGGCACTGGAACTTTCTAATATCTTTTGACTTGCGGGTCTGTTATTAAAAATTAATTTCATTTACCTCAGGAATGTTCAGTGCAAGGTGCTTGGCATACATAGCTTTCCTTTAAACCACTAATAGCATGTGTTATAAAGAAAAAAAGAAAAAGCACAGTGGTCTAAGATGTACAGAACATCCTGAGCTAAACAAAGTTCACAGGGGCTCTGTTCTGTGAGTTAGACACTGTATATCGCCAGTAAGTGAATAGTTTATGCATCATTCCAAAAGCAATTTTACTGGGACCGGCACTGATAAATCTTCTGATAAATGTCCGACATCTGGCTTTTCAGGGAGAGTGAAGATGTGTAGAACTTGCCAATTTCTATAGTGTAAATACTCAGCTTCAAGCTGATGCTGTGACACCCCTGAAGGCAGAGTTGGTACAAGATGTCTGGCGTCCCTGCCAGACTCTCACAGAAGACTCAGTGACCTCAAGAATGTAGTAAAGGTCAGGGACACGGCTCGAAACACGAATTCTGGGTATCTGTAATCTTTGCTTCTAACGTATTTGTTATTAGTCACGCTTCCATTGCTGTGACAGAATACTTGACAAAAGCAACTCCAGGAAGGAAGGACTTAAGTTGGCTCCCAGTTTGAAGGTACCGTCCATCATGGCGGGAAGGCAAAGCAGCAGAAACACCTACAGTCGGGAAGCAGAGGGAGACAGATGCAGCTGCCTCCCTCGCACTCTCCTTTTTTGTTCAGTTCAGTACCCCAGTCCGGAGAGTGATGACGCCCACATCCAAGGTGGTCCTTCTCATTTCCGTTAGTGTTCTCTAGAAAAACCACAGCAGAAGTATCTCCAGAGGCATGGCGCCTAGGAAGTGCCAAATGCCCACATCCTGGGTTGATAAACCATCCAACACTTTATCCCCGTTGTACATCCAGATAATTTAAATTTTAATATGACCATGTTTAACGGCAAGATCACAAATATTCCCCAATTCTAGCCAAGTCTTCAAAGCCATGTTGATATAACTCTAGTACATCACTGGCACGTATCCCGTTTTCACATGGGACAACAGGAGAAAGCCAAGGTTTCCTGGCACTCCTTCCCAAATGGGAAGCTGTACTCATTAGTGCAAATCAACCTTAGAAATTCAATGAGCTCTGTTTTACAGATGAGATAGTAACAATCAGTGTCTTGTAAGGAAGAAAGACATGCTTTATTCTTTAGTGGCAAATGCATTACTGGGCTGCGGGCACCATTCTAGGCACCGGGTACAGCTAAGAAATGCCCATCACCGCTGTGCTTGCAGTGCCCTGGTGAAGACCAGTCAAAAGTTCTCGTTTAAGACTTCAGTGTCATGGTTAGGATCCCCCCTCCCCCACCCAGCACTACACGTAAGGTCTGTGCACATACTCTCATACAGACATCCTTACATACATGCATACACATGCCAACATGCACACTCACGTGAGCACACACTCTCACAAATGCAAGCAGCCGTACTGCCCACTCCTAGCTCGTGTTGCCTGTTCTTTTCCAGATCAAGTCCAGCGTGGACCGGAAGAATGCTAAGTATGTGCTCCAAGGACCGACCGCTGGGTCGATCTTCCGGGTCGATGCTGACACAGGAGATGTGTATGCCTTTGAGAGGTTAGACCGGGAGAAGGTATCTGAATACCAACTTACTGCCCTCATTGTGGACAAGAACAACAACCAAGACTTGGAACAGCCTTCCAGCTTCACTATTAAGGTTCATGACGTAAACGACAATTGGCCTGTGTTTACACGCCAGGTGTTCAACGCATCTGTGCTCGAGATGTCAGCTGTAGGTACGTGCCTGGTCCGCCCTCTCTCTCCTCCCCTCCTCAACACCAGCCTGAAGACACCTCTCACCTCAGTGCCTAGTCAGGCTCCAGTAAGTGCAAGGAAGTGGTTGGAATGCTGTGTTGCCCCTTTACATGGTTTCAAAACTTGTCCCTAAAGGCTAGCTTCTGACCTAGTTCCAAACTAAACCCATCATAGATGGGTTCTGGTCCTCATAATGTGCTGAGCACTGAGCCTCATTATAGCCTGGGCCCTGATCCCGACCCCGGAGTGTGTCATCACCCTAGATGTGAGCTTAGGAGGTACCAGCCTGTCCTCATCCTGCTTCCAGAAGGTCTACAAAAAGGGTCTCCCTCTACTCTTCTATACAGAATATGTGCTCAGGGCCTGGGGGCCAGATCTTGAGGAAACTTAAAACTCCAAAGGATGAGCACTGCGATGCTCATCCCTCTGCAGGCTTGGCAACACCCTTCCAAGTCCCACTTTTCACTTTCAGAAAAGGAGAAATCACCCCAGACCTCTCCTGAGTTTCTCCCTCAAACCCAAACATCTTCCCTTCTTCATTTCTCCCACCAACACACAAACTGCCTGTTCTCTCTGCCCACTTCATAGCTAATCTGGCTGGGTCTACCATTACAGGTTCTTTGACCTCATGAAAGCCCCCCTGGCACAAGGCAAACTTTATCCCCTCAGCTTGGCCAGTAGAAACAGTGGCACCCCATCTCCTCCCACCAGGGAATGGGGTGAAGGTCACAGTCATGAGCAGATACATGAAAACTCTCTCTCTCCACAGGGACCTCTGTCATCCGTGTGACAGCTGTGGATGCAGATGACCCCACTGTGGCCGGCCATGCCACTGTCATGTACCAACTCCTGAAAGGAAATGAGCACTTCAACATTGATAATACTGGTCTGTATGCTAATTCTTTTGAGCAGGCACCTATTTGGAGGGATTGGGGGGGGGGAGGAACATAAATATTTCAAGTGCCAATGCAGAAAGAAGTCTAACCTGACAGGTGTCACCAGCCATTAACCCACGGGGGGTGGAATGCATACTAGGCATGAAGACATGTTCGGGACAGGGCTGGTGGAGAAGGAAGCAGACAAGTACCCAAGGCAGCAATCAAACCCAGAAAAAAAATAAGCAGGGGCTTTACACCCAAACAGAGACCAGGACTCAACAGAAAATGCTAGCTGGAAGGTCTTTGTACATGTTCAGAGACCTGTGATCTTAGCCCAGCATGGCTGCTCAGCCCTACAGCCTTTGGACAAGCCAACTCACACCTATGAGCTCAGTCCGTTGGGAGTAGCTGTGAAGTTTGAATTAGATTATACATAGACATGGCCATGCCACATAATTTTGGAGGCCTTGCTAAGAGGAAAACTTCAGACCAATTAAATTTCATCAAGTTTAATTTTTGCAAAGAACACTTCACACAAATTGGGACACCCTGGAAACCAAACAAGTTCAGAGAAACCCCAGGGCTGCCACATAGTTGGGTGGTATTTATAGTGCAGAAAAAAAAAAAAAAAAAAGAAAGAAAGAAATAAAACTACCCTGCAGTCTTGAAACAGCTCAGTTGGTTACAGCTGGGTGTCTGCCTCATTTGAATAGCTTTGAACAGGTGGTAGCCTATGATTAACTGAGGCACAGCTGCTGTGATTGGCTGAGCATACTCCTAAGTTCAGATTTTAGTTTATTTACATACTACTAGGTTCATCTCAGAAGGATTTGAGTCTGCCAGTACAGAAGGCTTCACAGGCCAAATTTGGTTCAGATTAACAGATTGGAAAAAACTATAAGTACTGTATCAAGGAAGCAAGAAAGAAGGCCAGTTAGTCAGGCTAGGCACAGTGCAACTGATACCTCTCTGTGCACCAAGACAGGCATCACTAATCCATCACAGCACTCTCAGCACTAAAACAAAAAAAAAAAAAAACGGTAAGTCACCTCTATGTATGTCAAGACAGACATCATTAACCAAGCACAGCACTCTCAGTACTCAGACACAGCAGAGCCAATCATGCTCATGTGTGCCAAGGCAGACATCACTAATCCATCACAGCACTCTCACTCTCAACCTGAAATTGGCCATATGGTCTTTCTCAGCATGAGATTCTCTCTGGCTAGGAACAATATTGGACCATCCATTTGGCCAGCTTTTAGCCATACAGGCATGGAGGTGGTAGGCTACAGTCTTGGGGTTCTCAAAACTATTGTGGAGTCACCTGTGTATTTCTGGAAGGATCTGGGCAACTAGATTTTCTCAAGGCTCCTCAGATAACACGATTTCCGTTGGGACACTTTTTTTTTTTTTTCCAGGACTCATTTTCACAAATGATAAAAACTTGGACAGAGAGACGCGGGCTGAGTACAGGGTTGTGGTGGAAGCACGAGATGCCCAGGGTTTGCGGGGAGAGTCGAGCACGGCCACTGTGCTGATCACACTGGAGGACATCAACGACAACTTCCCCATCTTTACTCAGTGTAAGCCCCTCCCATAGGGCCTTCACTGGACAGGGGCTGGGACAATCCAGACTCAGTGCTTTGGGGGCCCTCAGAGGGTACTCCAAATCTCTCTTCCTCTCCCCATACCCCAGGATGCTTCTGAAACCAGGATATGGAGCCCCTGATCCATCCTAATACTGAGCTCCCAAGGTCACCCAACTGTCCCCTGACCAGTCCCTTCACAGACCAGAAAAAAAATCATACCCCAGCTGATCCCACTACAGTGCATCAAGTCGCACTGTGAGGTAGAAGCAATTCCACGCCCACCCCATAGGCCTGGGAAACCCAGCCTCCAAGACTGAGGGCCCAGCTATAACATACCAGAGTATAGGGGTACAACCAAAGCCTGCCATAAACGTGTCCACAAATCGATTTTCCTTTTTAAAACTGTCAAGAGCCTTCCCTGTGCCTGGAGTGAGACTGGGTAGTAAAAGTAAGTGGATATGCTCATGGATCCAGCCCCCAGCTATGTTGAAATTCAGGACTCAGTTGTCCTCCAAACTATCTAGTTCTGAAGTAGCTCTGTTACTTCCTGAACGCATAAACTTCCTGAATACAAGATTTATCTCTCTTACCTATTGCTGTCCCAAAGTACACAGAGAGCTTAGTAACTACCTGGTAGACAGAAGGGTGGACAGATGGACAGAAGACAAGGCAGGAGTCCTTGCCTTGGGACCCAGAATAGCATGGTCATAAGCTTCTTGCTTGTTTTCTGTAGCAAAATATTGTATGAAAACCCAAGTAGGGCAGCACATGCCCATGACTGCAGCATTCAAGAGACAGAGGCAGGGGAATTGCAAGTTCAAACACAGCCTGGGCTACAGAGCAATCCTCTATCTCAAAAGTCCAAGTGCTAGGTGTGTAGTTCAGTAGTAGAGTGTTTGCCTAGCCTGGGTAAGACCCTAAGACCCTTGTAATATCTTTAATATGTGTGTGTGTGTGTGTGTGTGTGTGTGTGTGTGTGTGTGTGTGTGT
>NW_026596034.1:20783411-20788280 GCF_907164565.1 Psammomys obesus
TGTGTGTGTGTGTGTGTGTGTGTGTGTGTGTGTGTGTGTGTGTGTGTGTAATAATATTCAGGGACAGAAATCTTAAACATCTCATTAACTATTTGTGGTACCCTATGCACATCAGCCACATACACATTTACGGTGCCTGAAGATATCCGTGTGGGCAGCCCCTTGGGGTTTCTAACTGTGGAGGACCCAGACGAGCCTCAGAACCGGATGACCAAGTACAGCATCATGCACGGCGAGTACAGGGACACCTTCACCATTGAGACAGACCCCAACCGTAATGAGGGCATCATCAAGCCCACGAAGGTATGTAGACCTGCGCCACTGAACCTGTTCATGGTCTGTGGAGTTCACAGCATCCAAAGGACGTGCTAGGGGACTGCTTCTGAGCCACAGGCTATTGAAGGAGAATGTCCTTTACAGCTCAGAGCTGGCCATGTGCTCATGGAGACTATAGCTCACTGTCTCAGGCTGAGTTGTCCCAGAAATCGACCAGAGGCAATGCTTTGGATGTGAAATGTTTATTTGGGAAGTAGTCCCTGGAAACCTTAGGAGTAGTGACAGGTGGCCATAAGGTAGTGACTCCTGAGATCACTGATAAACAGGAACAAGTGGATCTCAGACCCATGGGGGCACTATAGAGCACATCTCAAGGCTCCGGGGTAAGCAGCCACAAACACTGCAGTGCTGAGAACACTTGTTCTGCTATCATTTCTCATGTCGTGATAAAATAACCTTGGCAAAAAGCAAGTTTGGAGAAGAAAGGATGTACTGGGCTTCCAAGTCCAAGTTGAGTCCATTATGAAGGGGAAGTCGCAGCGGTGGGAGCTTGAGACAGCTGGCCACATCACATCCACAGTCAAAAGCAAAAAGAAACAAATGCACGAATGCACTCATACTTCAGGATCAAGCCTAGGGCACAGTACCGCCCACAGTGGGCTGGGTCTTACTATACTAATTAACAATCAAGACTACCCCCCCCCCCACCAGACAAGCCCATAGCCAACCTGATGTAGGTAATTCCTCAATTGAGGTTCCCTTTTCAGGTAATTCCAAGTTATATGGCAAATTCACATTTGAAACCGCTGTACTGCCCTCCCCACCCCTCAGCATTAACTCCCAGTGTCCCAGCAAGTAGAAATCTGTCAACATTTATGTAAAGAATGCGTACCTGAAAGCACAATTGGTCATGGACAGTGGCCACTGCTGGCAGCAAGCCAAGTCATACTGACTGAATCCAGCAGAGGAGAGAGAAGAGCTTTCGTGTTTCCAGAACTTTCAGGTAGAGGACTAGGAACACAGAGAGCCACCAGAGTCCACAAAGATCTCAAACAGTAGGGAAGATAGACACACAAACAACAACAATGTAGCTGATAAGTTCAGGGCTAATATAACAATGCCAGACAGGAAGCTGTTGCCTTTGTCCAGAGTAGTTTCTGAGAAGGTTGTCTCTTACTATCTGCTCACTAGCAAACTCCCATTCATTCCTCAAGATAAATAGGAAGGAATTTACTAGGCAAACACAGGAGAAGCCTCCTGAGCAGAATCATGAAAGGTGCTCCCTTTGAACAGAACCACTAGGCTATGATCCCCTTGAGAGAAGGACTGGGTCTCTGCATGCCTTTGATGCTTAGAGCAGGACTGGGTACAGAGTTGGGACCAGTAAAATGAAACGGGCTAAAGACAGTCTCCACACTTCCCGTCTACACAGCCCCTGGACTATGAGCTCATCCAGCAGTATACATTCTACATTGAGGCCACAGACCCCACAATCAGACTCAGATACCTGAGCAGCACTGCGGGCAAAAACAAAGCCAAGATCACCATCAATGTCATGGATGTGGATGAGCCCCCTGTCTTCCAGCGACGCTTCTATCACTTCCAACTGCTAGAGAACCAGAAGAAACCTCGGATCGGCACTGTGGTGGCCAAAGACCCTGACAAGGCACAGCGCACCATTGGGTAATGAGGTGGTGGGCGTGAGGTGATAATGGCAGTGGGCATTCTCATGTCTGGTGGTCTGAGAGCAAGGCTCAGGGGACACTGGTTTCTCCTAACACCTCCATGGAAAGATGCTGGACCCTGGCTCTTTCTACTAACACCCTTGTCCTGTCAGCTCCTGTCCTGTCCATTTTGTCTAGTCCAGGCCATCCTCTGTTCTTTGAATGACTTTGGACCATGACTCACATGGGTCCCATCTAATGAGGCCTGGGAGTCAAGAGAGCAATCATCAAGCAGCAATGGCATATCTGAAGCCCCATCACCAAAAATTGTTTAGCAATTTGTCTCCCAAAACACAAAGCTGGAAGTGTTTTAACTTGGTGGAGCTACACATATACAAAGAAATCTGTGGTAGTGTCTGCTCCCATCGAGTTTATAGATGGGCTTGGAGTAGCCTTTCCTTCAAGACTACACAAATGTACAGATACACTGATGTTTACTTCTTTTTTTTACTGTTTGTGTTTTTGTTGTCATTTGTTTTGGATCATGTCCTGCACATTTCATCAATGCTTGTCCTTAGTTCATTTTCCATTGCCATAACTTCATACCCTGGGCTGGATAATTTATGAACTGCAGAGTCTCTTTATCGTAAAGGTCTAAAGGCTTGGAAATCCAAGGGCATGATGCCAGCACCCGTTTGCCATCTAATGAGGTCTTTCTCACTGCAATATGGTAAGACATAATGAGCTTGCTAGCATAGGTCTATCTTTGTCTTCTTATCAAGCCACTAATCCTCCATGGGGGCCCAGCCTCATGACCTAATCTAATAGTAATTGCCTCCCAAAAGCTTTATCTCCAAATACCACAGATATATGAATTTGTAGATACAGTTTCTAACACATGGACTTTGGAGGGTGAGGGATGACGCTTTTAAACCTGTGTCCCTGCTCACTTGTCCTAACTAGATGTCCTTCCTCTACCTTGTGGGACAAAGGAATACACAGATCTGCTCAGACTTCTTGAACTCACATACTATTTGGTAGTAAGCATGTATTCAGTCCAATCTTACTTTGTCCCACACATGAAGCCCGCGTGTCAGCTCTGTTGACTAAATGTTATTATTTCTCCACTGTTTGTCAAATATTTAAGCTCTTACATAGACTTGACTACCTCTGAACTCTCCACTCTATCTCATTTCTTCTGTGGCATTAAATGGAACAGATTTCTGCTGAACTTTATAATCTGTCTAACAGAAGCCCTTCTCACCCTGTTTTTTTTATCCAATCTGAAATGACCATTCTTACACGTGAAAAAAATATATATATATATTGCTTCTTTTTAAAGACTGGCCTTGAATTGCAATAATCTTAACTCTGCCTCTTGGGTACTGGAATTACACAGTACAGTCCACCATACCTGGTTTCATAATGTAGTTTTAAAACTATCTATAGCCTAGTGATATTTTTTTAATTTTATTATACTTTATTTATTTATTCTGTGTGTAAGGAGTGGTGCATGCCACAGCACAAATGTGGAGGTCAGAGGTAACTTATGGAAGTCAGTTGTCTCTGGGTACCACATGGGACCCAGGGATTAGAACTCAGGTTATTAGACTTGGCCATAGGTTCCTTTGCCCACTGAGCCATTTCAATGGCTCAAGAACTGATTTTATATATCAATTTTGGAAAATCTTTGTTTATTTGTAAGTCCAGGGTTGGTCAAGGCCTTCTCAAGCACTCTACCTTTTGAGCCCCATCCCCAGGTCTCTTTCATCTTTTTTTTTTTTTTTTCCATTTTCAGACAGGGTCTCACTAAATTGCCCAATCTAGCCATGAGCTCACTCTATACCCAGGTGGACCCTGAAATTCTGCCTCAGCTTCCCGAAAGTGCAGGCCTGCGTCACCAGGCCGTGTTAGGTCTTCTTGTTGAGAACAAAGCATGTTTGGGTACATCTCACACATCTGGGGACCCCATGTCACTGCCATTCTACTCCACTTATAAGTATAATTTTGGCTGTTGCATTAATTGAAGACTTGGAGGGATTGGCTTGGGATAGTTTTTCTTTTACTAGTGGTGGGGGGGCTGGTGGGGGCGGTCCAATATGTTCTGTAATATAATACAGTTGTCTTGTGCCCATTTTTACTGCAATATCAACACTTCCCATTTTAGTATTTTAATTTTTCTGTCCAGTTAACTAAGATTTACCACTATTCTACCTTCATTATGTCCTATAACTTCCTTCTCCAGTGCCAGGGTCTGTGCAAGCCAGGCTGGCACTCCACGGCTGAGCTCAGGAGCTGGAATTATGCGACTGTGAAATTAGCCAGTTTGTTCTGCTTATGCTTTTGGCCCTCGGTGCCAATCATCTGATGTTAGACATGCCCGCCCTGTTTACATGTTATTTCTGTTTGATAAATTCTCCAGCTTTTACCTCGAGACTGTTTGACTTCAAGCTGACTCTTGAAAAACAACATGCAGTCAGCCTGGCTTTTTGATCTCAGCAGAGATACTTTGTGTTCACCCTGCTTGCTTGTGTTCATCGCCTGGGCTGTGTTTGATCTTACTCACCTTGTTTCTTGTTTTACCTTTCCTGTTTCTCAAATGGAATAGCTTTTCTCTTGCTCTTCATCTTTGCTATAACCCTTCTTCCCCACACCCCATAGACATTTGATTGGAGATTTCCTTTTGTCTACAAAATCTTAAATGTTTTTCCAGTTAAAAGCATCACTCACACACACGCCAATAACTTCATTTCAATTCCTCCCAAATCAGGTTTCTACTTCTGAACAGGAAATCTCTTAAAGTTTTCAAGACATTTCTTTTTTCTTTGCAGGAGCAGGACCCATCTTTGCGAATGATGTATTTCCTAAGTTCTTATACTTTTATAGATAGATAGATAGATAGATAGATAGATAGATAGATAGATAGATA
>NW_026596034.1:20788290-20805791 GCF_907164565.1 Psammomys obesus
ATAGATAGATAGATAGATAGATAGATAGATAGATAGATAGATAGATAAAATCATTCTTTGCCTTCGTATTTTAACGACACTTGGATAGACTTGTGTAATCTTCAGATCACAGACACTTCCCTTCAAAAGTTCCACCAATATGTTCTAGCATTCACCTTTGTGGGAACATCTGTGGTAGGTCTAATTCCCTTTCTTCTTAGGGAATCTATTCTTTTTGTTCCCAAGAGTCTGAACTCTTCAGTTTCCTCATACTGCTGGGACATTCAAGGACTATGAGCACACACCTAACTATTACTGTTTTTTATAGTTATGCCCAAATATTGGACACAGTGCTTAACTGTAGCTCAGGACTTCATCCTATGAAAAATTTAGTATTATATTTTGTATTACTTCTTCTGTCTTGTCATGGTTTCTCAGTAGTAGCTAAACACACACATCTTCATCTCTTCATAATCATTTTTCTGGTTTATAGAGAATTCAAATTTCCACCTCATATATTTTCAGCTGGTTCTTTTTTCTTCCAGCTTTTGTGTATGTTTCTCTCTGGCTTTTGCCCATCTATGTTACACACACACACACACACACACACACACACACACACACACTCCAGCTGAGGTACTGAGGTACAGTTGGTTTTAGAGTCGCCTACTCAGTTAGAAATGCAGCTGGGTGGAGTATCAGGTCCCCCCATCCAAGTGTAAGATAACCGTATCCTTCAGGTCGAGCATCATCCTGCTCATGTGTGTGTGCCCAGGCCCACTCAGTCTGGGTGGTAAGTACTGTGAACACTAGAAAATGGGTAGGGGGAAGGACACAAGGCGCAAGTCCTGAAGCGCCTTCTCTGTTATGCTGAGGACTTTGGATACAGCAAAGGACAAGGAAAACCATGAACCTCTTTCTTCTGGACAGATACTCCATCCGAAAGACCAGTGACAGAGGCCAATTCTTCCGAATAACCAAACAGGGGGACATCTATAATGAGAAAGAACTGGACAGAGAAACCCATGCCTGGTATAACCTGACCGTGGAGGCCAATGAACTGGATTCTAAAGGTGAGCAGTTCCATCTTCCAGGCTACCTGGGCTCTTCTCTTCCCTCATGCTTTCAAAACTGACATGACGTACCCTTCTGGACCTCTAAAGGTAGTCTAAGGCCCTGGGGAAGCATTCCCTGGCTGGGGAATGTTGACCTTCCATTTCTGCTGCTCCTTAGACCAGCATCATACAGAGCACCCACAAAAGAACAGTAGAGTGCCACCCTAGACTGAGTGAGAACCTCACATTCACCATAGTGTGAGAAGCACTGTGATGAGACAGACTGTCAGGTGTCTCTGTGATGAGATTCACTGAAGGCTACACACAGAGTTTCCAAAGGTTTGGTCCCGAGAACAGAGAGAGACAGGGCTAAGTCTGTGCATGGACCAAAAGCTGCATGGTTTTTAGTGCTAAAAACACTTAGCAAACACTCTTGTGTGCATAGAAGTTATATGTGCAGTTAAAGAGCCAAGAAGCAGCTCTCAACCATAAAGATAGTTAGGTTCTGCAACAATTTGTGTAAATTCTGACAGATGCCTGGGGAGTTGTGACAATCACCCAGCCAAAAAGTGCTCACTTTCCCACTGCACCCAGATCCCAGGGGCGGGGGGAGGTTCCTGAGAGGGGCAGCATTATTTAAATAAGTACATGATTATTTGTTCAATTGCATTGTTTTAATCAATTGTATTTGTCTGCTTGGTTTACTTATTAATTTAATTACTGTGTCTTAAGATGCATTGAGGATGTTTGGCTTTTGAATTCTTATAAGAAAATTTGCTCACAGATGAAGGTCTACCCCGCTTGTCCTCCTCCTTGTACTCCTTCCATCCACAACACCATCCTTGTCCTTTTCTCCTGGGGGAAAAAAAGTGGCCTCTATGACACAGTGGCCCAGGACTGACCATCCAAACATCTCCAGCCCTAGAGGCCAGTGTTAGCTGGGCCCACTGAGGTGACAAGCTGTCTCCCCTGCAGGTAACCCTGTGGGTAAAGAATCCATTGTGCAGGTTTACATTGAAATTTTGGATGAGAATGACAACCCCCCGGAATTTGCCCAGCCCTATGAACCTAAAGTGTGTGAGAATGCAGCCCAGGGCAAGGTGAGTTGGCCTCAAGGTTGGGGGGTGGAGGGAGGGTAGATGGATGAGTTCCCCACATTTAAAGTAACTATATAACAGCCCTGAATGCAATGCTATTCCCATTTTACAGGCAGAGAAATGAAGGCTCTGGGAGTGTTTGAAGAATAATAAGTCAGGGATAAGTGAGATTAGGATAATAGTAAACAAACTGGCTTTGAGGAGACTATTTAGATAGTGCTTTAGGTGACAAGTAGCCACAGTCACATCTAAACCCATCCTTGAACCCCAAGATACCACCCCAAAACCACCCTGATCATTTCCCATCTCTTACATTCCAGCTGGTAGTGCAGATCTCTGCGGTAGACAAGGATGTGATGCCACCAAATACAAAGTTCAAGTTTTCCCTGAAGACCGAGGACAGCAACTTCACCCTCATTAACAACCATGGTGAGCCCTAGAGTGCTTGGTTGGCTCTCAGAAGGCCAGAGGTGTCAGTTAAGAGTCCTGAAGCACTAAGTCTCTTAGAAGCACTAAGATCAAGTACCAGACCAACATGGAGGGACAGGTCTTCAGAAGGTCCTACCAGACATGGGATGTCTTATACAACTGTCACCATCTACATTGTACAGTTGCTCTGTGTGGTGGTCAAGCCATAGGACATGATCCACACGGTTACCATTACCCTCAAGAGGCTTCATTGAAGAGGAAAGCAAAATGGAGATAGAGATGCAGGCAGCCAGCTCAGTCCAATCCATCCAAAGGCTCCTTTCTAATACTGGAATCTCGGTTTCAACAAAACCACAAATTTTCATATCATTCCAAAGGGCTCAAATTTGGAAATAGGAAGCCATGAACTCCAACAACGCAATAAGCTTTGCTGCAGTTCAGCTAGAATGAGTATCTACCAGAAAGCAGTCCCCAGACAGGATCTGGTCCACCAATCACAGCATATCACAGTATATCTGTTCAGCCAGTCAAGGCCCAGAGAGTCTTGTGAGGTCAGTAGTGGCCAGGCAGAGCTCTGGAGAAGACCCGCTTGTTAGAGTGATGATCCTGAGCTGACTTAATTCCATCTGAGAGTGGCCAGGCTTCCGCAGCCCCTACCTCCACAGCCTCTGCAACTTTCTAAGAAAAAATAAACACCCTTAGGCATGAATACAGCAACCATTTATCCAAATATGGGAGGAAATCTCCCTGTCCCTAACTGATGACATCATGAGGGCCCTGTACTGAAATAGCCCATTGTCATCTTTTGGGGAAGACTAGAGAAGAGGGTCCCTGAAAGTAAGGGGCAGGTATAGGGAGTCAGCCACAGACCCACCAGCAAGATGAACACCGTGGCCTGCAGAATGAGGGGGGTGGCCATGCTGAGACGACAGTTAATGACACAACTCAACACTCAGAAAATAACATGGCGAAAATGTCCGTCAACCCATTCCCAGTGTATACCTCAAATGAACGAAGTAGGATCGGGGTCCTACAACAGAATGGAGAGTTACCCCCATATAAACATCCTGTGTGTAACAGGAGGCGAGTCTTTTGGTCTCAGAGTCATTTGTATACCAATGCTCTACATATCAGTGTCTCTCAATTAGCCCATCATGTGTCAGTAGCCTGTCATTTGTTCTCAGTTATAGTACCTTAGAAACTGAAAGGTAATTATGAATAATGAGGTGAAATTGGCTTTCATTTTAAATTCTTGGCTTTTGGCTGGTCTTGTATGTGCCCACCCTTTGTGGCTAAGTAAGTCCTCTAACCATTGGTGTTAACAACCTTCCAGGAACCCACAAAAGGCAGATCAGCTATCCTTTGCCCACAGCCACTGAACAGCAGCAGGAGCAGCAGCAGCAGCAGCAGCTGAGTGTGTGTGTGTGTGTGTGTGTGTGTGTGTGTGTGTGTGTGTGTGTTTGTGTGTGCATGTGTGTGTATAAAATGGGGAAAAGGGGTCTGAAAATCAGACGGTTCAAAAATCTCCGGGGAGGATAGAGGAGGCTTCTGTGCAGTAAACTAATGGTTGGCCCTGAAGATGGGGCATATTGGCACAGAAACTGGTCGTCAGCCACAGAACGCCCAGGGACATCTTCTCCTGATGGCAAATGTAATCTACAGGTGCCACTGGGGACCCAGGCTTGTGTTTACAGCTATAAGCCTCCTTTGCAATGATTCAGTGGCAGCACGAAGAAGGTAGCCCAGTGCTCAAAGAAAACAGATTCTTTTCCTGATACTTTTGTGTAAGCTTGAAACAAATCAGCAACTAGCCAAGAAAAAGAGAAAAGTCCCTGTTGTTGAGGTGTGATTGGAGAAGGGGACATGTACCCATTGGCCACAGAAACAAAGAATTGGGGTTTTATATGCTGACTAAGCCATTTTCTCAGGTTTTGGATCAAAGCAGCTGCCCAGACTATATTCTCTGCCAAGGAACAAGCCTGTGGCTGAAAGATGAGGAAGGGAGCAAACAGGGCAAGGAAATCAAGGCAGGGAAACCACACAGGAAGAGGCAACTCCTCCTCAACCCGCCCCCCATGGCACAAGAGGGCAGGTGCTCCTGGCAGAGCCTTACACTGTGGTCTCGATGTTTGCAGACAATACGGCCAACATCACAGTCAAGTATGGGCGGTTTGACAGAGAGCGTGCCAAGTTCCACTATCTACCCGTGCTCATCTCAGACAATGGAGTGCCCAACCTGACTGGAACCAGCACACTAACAGTGGCTGTGTGCAAATGCAATGAGCAGGGCGAGTTCACCTTCTGCGAGGAGATGGCAGCGCAGGCGGGCGTCAGCATCCAGGCGCTGGTGGCCATCTTCCTCTGCATCCTCACCATCACAGGTCAGTGCCTCATGGGACAGGGAGGAGACGTTGAGAGGGCCTCACAGAAGAGAGAGGGTCCCAGCCCAGTTCTGCACCACTCTGGACCTCACAGCTCCACGTATAAGCTACAGAGATAGAAAGGGAAAGCCCCATCAGCCTGGTGCTTAAGGGGTGAGGGGAAAGACAGGAAGAGACACAAAACCATTTTCAAGCTAACTCCATTTCAAAATAACCTGGGGGCAGGGGTATGGCTCAGTGAGAGGGCACATAATAGCATGTATCAAACACCAGGTTCAACACCCATCGTTTCAAAAAGAAAAAAGGAAAAGAACGTATACTTGACATTCATTCATTTGCTACATATATTTTGAGTGCATACCATATTCTGGATTTGTTTGGGGCACTGATATACATTAAACATTGATAAACATTATTCATTTATTTTGAGACAAGGTCTCACTGTATATCTGTGGCTGGCCTGCAACTCACTTGCCTTTGCCTCCGGAGTGCTGAGATAAAAGGTGTGCACCATTCATTCCTGGCTTTAATTGTTTCTAAAATTCCTTCAGAATGGAAAGTTTTGAGACTTCTCGCTTGGAATTTCACCAGGGGATTTCTTTGTTTTTATAGAAGTCCTCCAGCTTTAGTTTTTGTTTTTGGTTTTTGCTTTTGTTTTGTTGGTTTGGTTGGTTTTGTTTTCCCTTTGGTTTTTGTTTTTTCAGGTTTGTTTTGGTTTTGGTTTTTTGTTTTGTTTTGTTTTTTGAGCCTTGTCACTTTCAGGGGCACTTTAGACTTCACCTAGGTCTCACATTTCCCAGGAAACAGACCTCAGACAAAGATTCTGAAGGGCAAGCTCCCAGGAAAAGTATTTTTACCTGTGTTAGCCAGCCTCATGCCCCTGGGGCACCAGGAAGTTTTCCTTTAACATTAGCGCCCAACAGAGCCAGCTTAGGCTCCATCCAGAAAGTATTTTGTGATGTACCAGCCCCACGAGATACAATACCAAGCTAGAATGCCATGAGGCACAGGCAGCCTCTGCTCCTGGCCTCTGAGCTCCGCACTGTGTGTGTCTATTTTCTGGAACCTCTGTGCCAGAGATAGACACCGAATAATTAATAATGATTATAAAAGCAACGGTGTCAGAATGTCATCACCACCCTCCCCAAATACTAGTGTCACAGAGCAGCCACTGCACCCACTTTGCAGACAGGAGAAGTGAGGCTTAGGGAGGGGTTTCGTTAGACCACCCGAACATTATGTATGACACAGGTAAGTAACTAACTCAAGGCTAGAAACACAGAGGAAATGACTTGAGCCTCACTGAGGGAGCTCTGCCACAGCGCAAGATTCAGGGGACCTACACACACACACACACACACACACACACACACACTCACACTTCAGCAGGGTCAGTGTTATCGCCACTGACTTAAACTTTGGGCCAAACCAAATCTGTGCTTGGCCAGTCACGGCAGTGGCCCTGGGAGCCTGGGCTGGCCCCAGGAATTTGTAGGGAGGATGGGGCGGGGTTCGCAAACCATGTCTGACCCACATCTGC
Organism: Psammomys obesus; assembly: GCF_907164565.1. NCBI lineage: Eukaryota > Metazoa > Chordata > Mammalia > Rodentia > Muridae > Psammomys > Psammomys obesus. The sequence continues at coordinate 20,794,772 of NW_026596034.1, forward strand.
CGCTTTCACTTCTTGGCTGGCAGTGATCACCCTGCTCATCTTCCTGCGGAGGCGGCTCCGGAAGCAGGCGCATGCGCACAGCAAGAGCGCGCTCGAGATCCACGAGCAGCTGGTCACCTACGACGAGGAGGGCGGCGGCGAGATGGACACCACCAGCTACGACGTGTCGGTGCTGAATTCGGTGCGCAGCGGCTCCACCAAACCGCTGCGGTCCACGATGGACGCCCGACCAGCCGTGTACACGCAGGTGCAGAAGCCGCCTCGGCTAGCTCCCGGGGCGCACGGCGGGCCCGGGGAGATGGCCACCATGATCGAGGTGAAGAAAGAAGAGGCAGACAATGACGGCGGCGGGCCCCCCTACGACACACTGCACATCTACGGCTACGAGGGCTCCGAGTCCATCGCAGAGTCACTCAGCTCCCTGAGCACCAATTCCTCCGACTCTGACATCGACTATGACTTCCTCAACGACTGGGGACCCAGGTTCAAAATGCTGGCGGAGCTGTATGGCTCGGATCCCCGGGAGGAACTTATCATCTAGGGTTTCCGGTCTCTGGGCCCCGGGACCCAGACTCATTGCAGCCTGGATCAGACACCTGACACCACCTTCCCTGATTTCCAAGGAGTGGCACGGACTCTCCAGCCTCGCATCTCTTGCCTGTGGGTACCAAAGACCTTCCATCATCAACGTAGCAAATTCCAGGTCCCTTAAATCTGCAGGGACAGAGACGTGTTTTATTGATGGCCACTCCAAACACTGGGAAAGTGAGGCTCTTGTTCTATCTGGGCTCCTATCCCGTCCTTCCTCCCACACATACACACTTCCAATCTATCCCAGGCTTATGTTCCCTTCAAAACTGCCAAGCAAAGCTGCCTATGCTGAACTATGAGGAGCCTTCCCGAAGAGTCCCTGAGTCCCTGGTAGGTCTGTCTGTCTGAAGGCAGAAGATTGGGTGGCATGAGCTACCGGACAGAACTCCGAAGCCCGGTCCGGAGAGAGGCTGTCACTGATCCGTCATACCTGCTCTTAGGAGCCTCCCTCATACCTATCCCGGGCCTGCTACTCCGCAACCCCTCCCCAGGTCTTGTCCAGGGAGAAAGGAGGCTGTCAGCAGCACCTTGGGACCTGAGGTGATCCAGCAGGCCTGCAGCCACATTAACTGCTTCACTGAGCAATGACCTAGTCCATCAACTTCAGGGAAATGGCTTTTTGAATTTGAAGCAACTGTGAATTCACCCAGGAAGGACTGTGGAGACCATAGGTGACCAGTCATAGAGCAAGGATAGCCTCCAACCTATTCCTCTCCAACACCCTAGAGGAGCTAAGAAACCCATCTGACAGGCAACCCTTCTCCAGGTTGCCTGTGGGAGGCAGCTGCCTTGCCCGGTCACCTATGCTCCCTTTTTAACTCTTGCTGCCTGCTTATCTCTTGGAGACACCCAAGATGCAAACTCAGCAAGCATGGTCAATGCCCCAAATCAAACGTAACTGCATCACAGAGCCACAATGCCATTTGCCTTTTCTCCTGGTTGCCACATCTCAGGGAATGACACCCCATCCTCCATCCCCCATCCCCTTGCCCCGGCACACCCTGCAGAATGCAAGGCCCCTGACCTTTCCAAGAGCAGGGGCATCCCTGCGTCTCTCCCTCGGAGGGATTTGAGTAACTTTCCACTGAAGTCACGACTGGAGGAGGGGGCAATCCAGACTCAAAGTGGACCAGGTGAGGCAGAAACATGCCATCTGCTCGCCCTCCGTTTCGAACCCCTCCCCCAACAGGGCCTCTCTGCAGGGGCTGTAGATAGCACTGACATTTATTTAACCAATAATTAGTTTTCCTTAATTTTTTTTTTTTTTTTTACTAATGATACTTACAAGTCTTTAGTTCTCACAAACATAGTGTAAGTTTATTATGCATAATAATCAGGTTGTTATTTGGGTTAACAATTTTAATTCGGGGTTTTGTTTTTGTTTTTTTGTTTTTCTGGTTAGATAAACAATTCCTGTAATTTTCTATTTCCTTTTGTAGTAATTGCTGTATGGATAATGACTAAACATTGGTCTCCCTGGTGCATGAGATGTACTGTACCTTTTTATATCTAAATAAAGACATCTTGAAGTTCTTCCGTTTCTGGAGCGGAGAGCTCAGATGAAATGCATACACAAGCATGCATGCAAATGCACATGGCCGCATGCACACAGACATGCAAACACATATATAACCACTACCAGCCTCATCCGAGGAACTCAGAGGACAAGGGGACCTGTGAGTCCTCAAGAAGGTGACTCATGGGGCCAGAAAAATGGCTCCTCGGTTAAGTGTATGTACTGCTCCTGCCAAAGACCCACAAACAGTTCCCAGCTGCCATGTTGGGCAGCTCACAACAGGTAGTTGTTATGCCCTCTTCTGGCCTGGGGAAGCACCTGCACTCATGGGCACACACAATTAAACATAAGTTTATTCTTAAAAACAAATCAAAACAAAACAAAAAAAACCTAAAAACTTTGTTTTCTTAAAATTAAAAAAAACAAAAAAAAAAAAAAACAAAAAAAAAAACAGAAAACGAGGGAGATCCCATTCAGCCTTCTGTCCACTCTGGGTCCCTCTGTGCTCTGTGCATGCCCTACCTCTATACCTTCAGTCTTTGTAGCAGTCAGGACAATGTTTAGGGGTGCGGTTGAGGGAGCTGCAGCACCATTTGCAATTGGCAAAGAAGTAGGTTCTTTCCCTGGGCAGCTCACAGCCTTGTGCACATGGGGTATCTAGGTTTCAAAGGATATGGCTATGTTTCTCAAACCCCTCTGCTGGAGCTTTTTCCTCGGCTTGCCCTCTTGGAAGGGTTGGTCAGCTCCTGGCTAGCTCTGGCTTAGACATCTTTCCCGTTAAACAGTCAGTGGGGAATTGTTTCCAACAAGCTCTGAGGAGGAAAGGCTGCCCTTGAGTTTCTCCAAATCAAGTCAATTGAACAAGGCCCCGCAAGAGAGGTTGTCTGGAGTGCCACCGGGTAGCTCAGTGTGTCACCTGGGAACAGGCTTTGGAGATGCACAGCCCCAGGGTGTTGTTTTAGTGGCTGCTGGCGTTCTCTTCCATGGTGCCTTGGAAGCAAGGCTCCAAGTTCAGGGAGTAGAAGACAGAACTATAGCCAAGTTCCAATGCCACAATGTTTACCACACTTAGCAAAATTTAGACTTTTTATTTATTTTACTTGACTAGCTACTCCCTCGTTGTTGTGACACCGCCATTTATTTCCAGAGTGCCAACAGGAGAGGTAGTCTGTATTCTGCTGTTCCCATGGCTGCCACCTCCTTGGGTTCAGTCCTACCCGACTGGACGGGGTCTCTGCTCTAAATCAGTCTTCCATGACATCTTTCCCTACCTTGTTTTCTAAGGGGTGCTCTCCCTCAGATCCCCGACTCCCCAGTATCCTCTAGATGAGGTCCTGACCCTCCATCAAAGTCTGACTTAGTTGGCCATTCTGCCCACCTCTTCTGCTTGGCCACTATTCACCCAGAGTAACAAATGACCCTCATAAGGCCGAGGCCGGAGGCTTTCAGTGGACACCATGCTAGGGCATCCACTAAAACCTGGATGATATCTGGTATCTGACTGCCTGCTCCAGGGGCGCTAGGCTCCCAGGATGAGTAGAGAAGAAAGACCCTGGTGTCTCAGCCCTGCTACTCCTGGGACCAAATCACAATGGCCCTATGACCTCCATTTCACAGCAGACAAAGGCAAGAGCCCAAGCTCAGTACGATGGAGCCAAAGCCACACAATAAGAGGCAGGGTTGGAGTTAGAACCTGCCTCCTGGTTTCCAGAAAGACAAGGGTGGGCAGGAGGCTTCTTTTCTACCTCCCAACTGTGCCACGAAAGCACAGCCCCGCTCCAGCCACTGGGAAATCAGAAAGTTTCCACCAGGGGGCGCTCTGCATTTACAAATATTTGGTCCTAACCAGAATCCCAACTTCTGACACCCTAGAACAGATGGCAAGCCCTGAGAGTCCCTTTCTTTGATAGAGAAGTTGTGTTTAAAAGAATGAACTCCAGGTCTAGCAGAACAACCTCAACAGGCTCTTATCTGGAAAGTCAGGGACCCAGTCCCACACCCTGCCTAGAGCTAGGTTACTAGCTTTCAGCAACCCAACGTCCTTGCGGTCATAAATATGACAGTGCGCCTCATCACCCCTCTCTACTCCCTCACCCCTCCTCCACCCTGGGGGAACACGTATCAATGTGCCCCCACCTGACGCGCGCACACACACACATTGGGGCCAGAACCAGTAAGTCTTTACATGTCCCGGTTCTAAGACCTCTCGGATCAAAATTCCTTACAAATCATGCTTTCCTGTAGGTGACATGGAGCCTTTGACTCCTTACAACGTCCCAAGCCATCCACTAAATATCCCTTCCAAGGATCGGCCCAAAAGACGCAAACCAGATGTATCTACCTCGATATTAAATGCAGCGCCATTTACAAAGCAAAACTGGAAACAGGGTCAATGTCCACCACTAAGAGGCTGGCTAGGTAGACTGGTAGAACCTTAAAACCGAAGTGAGCAGAGGCTGGCGAGATGAGCCAGCAGTTAAAAAGTACTTGTTGCTCTTGCAGAGAACCTGGGTTCGGGTCCCAGCACCCACACGGTGCTCACCCCGTCTATGACCTCAGTTCCAGGAGATTTGACATCTTCTTCTGGTCTCTGTGGGCATCAAGTACACACAACATTACACATATATTCATGTGGAACAAATGTTCCTACACGTAAGATAAAATAAGTCTTTAACAAAACAAAAAACCCAGCAGCCATTACAACCCACGAGGTAAGCTTAAATTGACTTCAAAATTAAGTACCCTATACTCAGGTCCCAGGGTTTTTCTGGTAAACATCTACCCAGAAAGGTAGGAGATTCTGAGTAATTTCCAAGTTTTCTATAGTCAACACACATTCTTAGAACCATTTGTAAAGTAACTGCAGAATGGCGAATTGATCTGTTTTTCTCCATTGATTTTAAATATTGAAAGACTGTTTTAAAAGCGATTTTTTTCTGACTTTGCCATTGATGCAACAGTTTTTGAAGTAAACTTAATTATATGGGCTTTGGTTTTGTTTTGGACAAACGGAAAAGGGGTTGCATGGGTTATTTGTTTGTTTTCTTTTGAGACAGGATCTCACCAGGTAGCCCAGGTACAAACTTTTGAACCTCCAGCCTTGCCCTCCCTGGAGAGTGCTGGTGTCATGGCTGTGTCCTGCTGTTGCCTGCTACTGAACTGGTTTTGAAGTCAATACTTTTGACCCCAGAAATCCTGTTCCCGGAGCGACAGCTTCTTCTTACTTCTGAAAATGTCTTGGAACTTTGTCTATGGGGCCCTGATCTCTTCACCTCTGGAGTCCTTTACCCCTGAATCTCCAGCAATTTTGGGGGTCTACGAGAGGAGAAAGCCACTCCCAAAATAATCCTATGATGCATAAATGCCTAATGTTCTTCTTTGTCTGGGATATAAAAGAAACAAAGAATGGGGTGAGTCTACCTCAGCTTATTAAGAGACCACCTGGGGTGTCTGGGAAGTCTGTGGAGGTACCAGCTTTCAGGGGCTTAATAGTGCTTTGTACTGTTTTGCAGCTTAGACCTGGGTGCAGCCAACTTACAATGCTTGAGTTGTGGTTGCTGGGGCCGAGGCCTGGAGACTGTATAGACAGAGCAAGGAGGGTTGTTGTTTTGTTTGTTTGTTTGTTTGTTTGATACATTCCCCCATTTTTAAAATCTATTTCATCACTTTACAGCGTAATCGCAGCCCCGACCCTCTTCTCCTCCCAGTCCCACCCTCAGGCCTCCTTCTCCCCCCTTCTCTTCTCAGAGAAGAAGAAGTTCCCCATTGGTACCAACCCACCTTGGCACACTGAGTCACATGAGGGCTAAGCGTATCCTCTCCCACTGAGGCCAGACAAGGCAGCCCAGCTAGGGGAAGGGGATCCAAAGGGAAGCAACAGAGGCAAACCCTACCCCCATGGATGTCCAACCCACACATACGCTGTACATGCGTAGGGGGGCCTAGGTCCAGCCCATGCATGTTCTTCAACTAGTTGTTTTCATGAGGCTCTACACAGGACATGAGTCTTCACAAAGAAAAGAAAACTCCAGAACTGAGAGCCTCCTCTGAACAGTGTAACCTTTAGATATGTAGCTCTGGGCGGTAATTAGTAAATCGCCACTGGGCGCCACATACCCCCGCTCCGCTCATCTGTAGCTAGACCAGCAGAATCCATTCTCTGGATCAAACCAGGCGCAGATGTATGAGGTGACAAACGCTTCCTGGTTTGACAGGACTTTCCTCATTTTAGCTCGAAGAGCCTGTGTCTGGAAAAAGCACTTCGGCCCCAGGCCAGGTGAGCTGGTAGACCTGGGCATGTTAGAAGTCAGCGGCTCCAAGTGTGAGTCAGTGAACTCTTCACTCACCAGCAGGAGTGTTTCTCAGTCTCTCTAAGCCATAATCTATAAACAAGACACCTATTATTCATAAATTTGGCCTTTTGACAATGTCCTAGATTTCTTGAATGACTTTGTGACTTAACATTTTTTTTTTTTAACCAAGGTATTCATTTCTTCTGCCTTGACTTTGTTGCCTGAGATTCTCCATTCTATGTCTCTTCCAAGTTGATGAAGCTTACCTCTGAGGCTTTTGACTCATGAGCTGGGCTCCTACTTGGATGGCCCATTCAGCCCTGCTTAGAGTATCCAACTGCTTTTGTAGTCCAAAGTCCCAAAGTCTTCCATATTCCTCCAACAAACAGTAGAGACAGGCCTGTCATAGCAAAACTCCAGTCGCTGGTGCCAACTTCTGTTTTAGTCACTGTTCTATTGTTATGATAAGATACCATGACCAAGGCAACTCTTATAAAAGAAAGCATCTAATTGGGGATTGCTTACAATTTGAAAGGCCAGATAAACAATATAAACGGACCCATAGCCCATAGTGAAATAGAAGTAGTAATTGAAAGTCTCCCAACTAAAAAAGAGTCCAGGGCCAGATAGATTTAGTATAGATTTCTACCAGATCTTCAAAGACAAATTAACATTTATACTACCAAAATTATTCCACAAAACAAAAACAAGAAAAACATTGCCTAATTATTTTTACAAGGCCACAATTACCCCATGCCTAAACCACACAAAGATTCAACAAAAAAAGAAAATTACAAATGAATTTCACTCATGAACACACACACGTATCAATGACCCTAAAAACTCCCCCAGAAAACTTCAACAGTTTTTAAACCCTTTCAGCAAAATATCAGGATATGAAATTGATATACACAAATAGCCTTCTTATATACAAATAACAAATAGTCTGAGAAAGAATCAGGAAAAAAAATACCTTTCACAATAGCTTCAAAATATTTGAGGTAACTCTAACCAAGCAAGCAAAAGACTTGCATTATAAAGCTTTAAGACATTAAAGAAAAAAATTGAAAAAGATATCAGTAGAAAGATTTCCCATTTTCATGGGTCAGTAGGATTAATATAGTAAAAATGGCCATCCTACCAAAAGCAATCTACAGATGCATCTCAATCTCCATCAAAATGCCAACACAATTCTTCACAGAACTTAGAAAGACAATATTCAGTTTCATAGGGAAAACACACACACACACACACACACACACACACACAAACCAATAACAACAACAAGACAGGATAGCTAAAACAATCCTGAACAATAAAAGAACTGTCAGATGTATCACCATCCCAAATCTCTAATTGTACTACAAAGATACGGTAATTAAAAAAAAAAAAAAGCATGGTATTGGCATAAAAACTGATATGTTAATAGATGAAATCGAAGACCCAGACATAAATCCATACACTTATAGGCATCTGATCTTTCCTAAAGAAGCCAGAAATGCACACTGTGGAAAAGACAGTATCTTCAACAAATAGAAGTGCTCAAACTGGATGGTTACATGTAGAAGAATGCAAATAGACCTATATTTATGATTGTGCATAAAACTCAACTCCAAATGGGCCAAAGATTGCAACATAAGGCCAGGTACCCTAAACCTGATATGAGAGAAAGTAGGGAATAGTCTTGAACTCATTGTCACAGAAAAAGACTTTTCTGAACACATGATTAGCAAAGGCACTAAGATCAACAATAAGTGGGACCTCATAAAACTGAAAAGCTTCTGTATGACAAAGGGCACCATCTTCCTGACAAACAGTAGGCTACAGAATTGGAAAAGATCCTCACCAATTGCACATCCGATAGAAAAGAACACCTGAAATATATGAAGGGCCCAGAAAACTGGACATCAAAAAAGCCAACAACCCAATTAAAAATGGAGCACAGATCTAAACAGAGAATTCTCAAAAGGTCAAACACAAATGGCTGAGAAACACTTAAAGAGATGCTGAGCCTCTCCAGCCATCGGGGAAATTAAAATCAAAACCACTGAGATTTCATCTAGGGCCTGTCAGAATGGCCATCATCAAGAAAACAAATGACAGCTCATGCTGCCAGGATGTGGCATAAGGGGAACACTAATCCATTGCTAGTGGGAGTGCAAACTTGTACAGCCACTATGGAAATAAGTGTGGCAGCTCCTCAGGAAGATGGGAATAGATCTGCTTCAAGATCCAGCTATACCACTCTTTGGCAGATTCCCAAAAGACTCTGCAGCCTACTATAGAGGCACTTGCTCATCCATGTTCATTGCTGCTTTGTTCATAATAGCCAGAGATTGGAAATAGCCTAGATGTGTGTCAGTGGATGAATAGACAAAGACAATGTGATACATTTACACGATGGAATATTACTCAGCTCTTTTTTGTTTTGTTTCTCAACTTATTGGTTTCTGGGTTTTGATTTTTAAAAAACTTTTTAATGGATCTTTGTGAATTTCATATCATGCACCACAATCCCATTCTTCTCCCCCTGCCCACTTGGCCACCCTTCACTCCTGCAATCTTTCCCACAACAGAGAAAAAAAAATTCTGTTGTGGAAGCTGTAGTATGTCACAGTGTGTCCCACAGTATACCCTTTGGGCCATACTGCTTTGCTTGCAAATGTTCATTGCAATGACTCTTTGGTCTGGTACAAGGCCTCTGGCTTCTATTGATACTGGAATCTCACTGGGACTCCTCTGGGATATCCTGTTGTTGCTCTGTGTCAGGGATCCTGTAGTTTTGTATCTGTAACACCGGCCCCTTCACAAACTCCAGCAGTTCTTCAGTGGGGCAGATGTTAGGGTGGGCCAAGAGAGATATCTGAGCTGGTCAACCTGCCAGCTCCCCTGCACCCACACCACGAGGGCAAGCTCTCCTGCCCTGCCCTGCCCCAGCTGGCCCATCAATGCTACAGCCAGCAAGGGTCAGAGCCAGCTCTCCTGCTCCCACACCCACTGAGCCAGCTCACCCCTGAGACCCAGGCCAGCTCTACCCTGCTGCCCATGTGAGGGGCAGGGCCTGCTCCCTTGAGTAGCGCAGCTGGTGAAGGACATGGCCAGTTCTCCCTCTCTCATGACCCTGGGGTCAGCTCTTCCACCTGATGCCATTGGTGAGAACAAAAGGGAGGGGAAGGTATCTCTCCCGAGTGCTGCAGCTGGTGAGGGGGAGGGACGGCTCTCCTGCTCTCATGACACCCAGGGCCAAGTCTCTAACCTGCCACAGGTGGTGAGGGGCAACTGGAGAAGGAGGGGTTCTCTCCCTCGTCCATGCCACCTCATAGGAGACAAGTGGCAAGGCCACGTCTCCTACACTCATATGCACAGGGCCGGCTCACCCACAGCTTCCACAATGTGTAGGCCAGCTCTCCCGAGTACTGTAGCTAGGGGTCAGGTTCAGCTCTGCTGCTCTCACACCCCAGGGCCAGTTCTCCCATAATGCCTAGGTGAGGGGTGGGGCCAGTTCTGAACAGCCTTCAGACATTAGCCAGTCCCTAGGTGGCAGCCCAGACCAGGCTGGTAACAGACACTGGCTGCTACAGGGCAATGGATCTAGTCATGGCCGTGTTGGCAGCACAGGCCAGGCCCTCACCATGTCCCAGATAGCATCAGCAGCTCCTCACATTAGGCTGTTTCTCACTACCCTCCACCAGTTCTGCCTCTCTGCCTTGTGCCCACAACCTTCGGTTTCTCTTTCTCTTCCATCTCTCCACCACCACTCACTTGCTCCACTTAGTGGTCCCCAGGTCTATGAGTATCTGGGTTTTCTCAGGAGTGGTCTCAGGAGTGCTCTGCCCCACTTGTGCATTGTGGCACCCAGCAGGGGTCATCTTGGGCATTGTCTGCCCCCAAACCCATCCCCAGCTCCTGCACTGCCCTGGTGGTCACCTCAGGCTAGCTAGTTCCCTGTTCAGGCTCCATGGCACTGGTCTGGTGGTCAACTTGGTCTCACTCCTCACCCTGCTGCCAGAGTGTCCCCATGTGAGGATTGTCTGGACTCACGCCTGTGGTCCCAGGTGGGGTTCTCCTAGTCTATGGCTCTCTCCTGGCACTGGAAGCCTATCTGGGCCTCTGTAAAGCCAGCCTGGTGGTCATTTCAGGCTCACTTTTTTCACGGAATGTCAGGCTACTATCAGATGTCCACAGGCCAGAACACTGAGTTTAGCATAGCCTCTCTCCTCTCTGCCACCCACTGACACACAGATGACACAGCCACCACACCCGCAATGCTTCTAGGGGCAGGACTCAGCTGTGTGTGTGTGAGTGAGTGTGTGTGTGTGTGTATTAAATGAAATTCACAGGTAAACGGATGAAGCTAGAAAAATGACATCCTGAGCAAAGTAAACCAGACCCTAAAAGATAAATATGGTATGTATCACTTACATGCAGACGTTAACTCTTAAGCCTTTGGAGGCATTACACTGTCTGTAAAATCACAGAAGTTAGATGTAGAGTAAGAATCAGGGAGACAATTTCCCTGAGGAAGGAGAAGTAGAATATATAGTTATACAGAGACAGGGGATACAGGAATGGGAGGATTAAACAGAGAAGGAGAGGGAAGGGGAGCTGAGGGAGGGAATAT
>NW_026596034.1:20805801-20910172 GCF_907164565.1 Psammomys obesus
TTAAACAGAGAAGGAGAGGGAAGGGGAGCTGAGGGAGGGAATATGGGGAGGGACAGCTGCAACTAAGGGCCATTTGAGGTGTCATGTGGAGATCTACTGCACTCAAAGCTTAAAATGTACACATGAAAGAAATTTATATATCAAAACATACAAACCAACGAAATCACCAAATAATGGGGAGACCAATCCCTAACTAGATATCTCTTACCACCAAAAGGAACCTCCAGAGCCAGGAATGGGTTACATTTAATTGTGTTGTTGGTGAAATGGACCCCGTAGAAACTCCCAAACAGCTCAGGCCATTCCCAAGGCTATAAGTTGCTTTCCACAAACTGATGATAAGGTCCCACTGCTGACGACAACCCCTACTTATCTCACTCAACATAGAGATTTTGAGCCAGGGCCCAACTAGAGCCTTCACTCTTACTGAATAGCATTCCTGGTACTAGAAGGTACTCTGCTCACTACCAGAGGAGAAAAATAAACGTCAACCCAGCTATAAACCCTTCAGTCCACTTGGAAGCCTGCCTACATGACACACTGCTACAATAGTAGCACAAAGGTGGGAGTGACCAATCAGTGTCTGACAGGATTTAATGAGATGGACCCATTCTGAACAATGCTTGGATAGCCAAGAACCTAGTACTAGACACGCCGTTGACCTAGGGGAAAACAAATACTATTGTTCTGCTAAAATGAAAGGGCAATAAAATGACTCCTAATGACGTTCCACTATATCGATAGATCAGTGTCTTTCTCAGCGGTCATCAGACTACACAGGAACAAGAGACCCACAATGAGACAAGGTGCACGAAGTGAGGGTGCTTAGACACTCAGTTCTGATGGGATGGCTCCATCACACCTCTCCCCTCAGGGCTCAGGGAACTTTGTACAAGAAGAGACAGAAAGATTGTAAGAGCCAGCAGAGATGTAGGCCACTAAGGAAATGATATCTTCTAGACATGACAGGACTGGGACACATATGAACTCACAGACACTGAAGCAGAGTGCACAGGTTCAAGCCGGACAGGATCCCAGCACCAAGAGAGGAAGTGGACGTGAGCCCCCATCCCTAAGAAAGAAACTATCTCTAACTGACTACAGCGTGCAAAGGAACAGTTAATTTCCTGCAGCGGAGTCTCATTGTGTATATAAACTGCATTTAAGGGAAGGCCCCATGCCTGGCAGTGATGGCCGACTCAAAATGATCTCCATGATATTTTTGAAGATTGTTGTTGTTTTTGTTGTTTGGTCTGGGCATATTTTACTTTGCTGATAGTTTGCTTAGAAACTACTATTTCCAATTTTGTGTTTTTATGGGTTTTCCGTGTGTGTGTGTGTGTGTGTGTGTGTGTGTGTGTGTGTGTGCTTGTGCTTTTCCTTTGTTTTTATTTCTTCCTGTTTGTTTTGTTCTATTCTAGCTTGCTTGTTTTATGTTTTTGGTTGGTTGGTTGATTGGTTGGTTGGTCTTGTTTGCCTGTTTTTGTTTTTGTTTTCCTAAAGAAAAAGAAGGCATAGATTGGATGGGTAGGGAGGATCTGGGAGGAGAAGAGGAAGGGGAAACCATGACCAGAATATTTTGTATCTATTTTCAATAAAAAAAAAAAAAATAGCATCCAGCTCCAGCACACAGAAGGACTTGGCAGCTCGGCCTGTGTACCTCTGGCTTTATAAAAAACGGAGGAGAAGGGGGGCTTGCAAAATCTTCCAACTAAGGAAAGCAGCTGAAGCCAGGAATGTGGCAAAGGAGTCCCTCCATGGAGGCCCAGAGAGGCCATTGCCTCAAGTTGTGACAGTAAAGCCTGGATTGTGTTGGGGAACCCATGATGTGGGCAGTGCCAGAGTCATGGATGTCTGCTGAGGAGAGCTGCAAACAGAGCGTGGAACCAGCCCAAGCAAGAAACATGCAGCAATCGACAAAGCTGGAAGCAGTACAGGGGGATCTAAGGAACCATGTAGGTCCTTTGACACCAGGCATGGACATTCAGGATCTGGACGTTTCCCTGCTCCGATCCTGTCTTGCTTTGGTTTCAGCATTCCCTTGTTATGCCCCCTTTCCTCCCTTTTGGAATATTCTGTAATATTCTGTACCACTGTGTGTTAGAGGTATGCAGCTGGCTTTTGCTTTTGGTTTTACAGGGGGGTACAACTAAGAGATGTGCCTCGAGTGGCAGAAGAGACTTTGGACTTTTACACAGTCTTGAGACTGGAAGATTAATGGGGATTTGGAGTTAAATTTGAAGTTAAATTTATGATATGCTGCAAGTCTATGGGAGCCAGGGGGTGGGATGTGGTGGTTTGAACAAGAATGGCCCCCGTAGGTTCATATATTTAAGTGCTTGGTCCAAAACTGTTTGGGAAGGATTAGGATGTATGGCCTTGTTGGAGGTGGTGTGCATGTGGGCCTTATCCTTGGACTAAATAGAGTATGAATGTATCTCCTTGATAATTTATCTCAATCTTATTTTCCTTCTTGGTATCATCTAAGTGCTTGACATATCTCCGTCTGTCCACAGAGCTCCTAGTGATTTTGACTATACTGAAGGAGGATTTTAAAATTACTTGAATCATCATCAGGGATTATAAAATCATCAATTCATTTAAACAGCAGTCTGTTGTGAAGGTACATCTTCAAAATAATCTGCAGGAAATCTGCCCAACAGAGTGAAGCAGTAAGCAGTGAGCATCTTTGCCATGCCAGATATATGAGACAAGCACGGAAAGGCAGTATAGCAACAATAAGCTGTCTTGAGGCAAAATCCTCGGGGCCTAGCCTACACCATAGATACCCCCATTCGTCAGCCATGCAAAAACGAGTGGGCTGCCTTCGGGAAGCTCGCTTGCTTACTTCTGCCAGTCCAGCGTGCAATTGCTCCCAGCATGTTTCTAAAAGTTTTATTTCAGCCCACAGTTTAGAAGGCTGCAAGTTCAAGATTTAAGTAGCCCCATGTGTGGGCCTCTGGTGAGGGACCCACAGCTATGTCACAGTGTAACAAAGAAGGAGAATGGGAAAGAGCTGTATGCCCAAGGGGGCAAAGTGCATGGGGCGGTCACACTTTACCACTAACCATCCTCCTGCGAACTAACAGGGCCCTCACTAATCACTTCTAAAAGTGATGCCTGCGGTGACTTAATAATATTCCATTAGGCACCATCTCTCTTTTTAATTTTCATTTATTTATTTATTTGTTTGTTTGTTTATTCCCTTTGCATCCCAATCATAGGCCTCTCCCTCCTTTCCTCCTGGTCCCACCCTTTCTCCTTCTTTCCCTATCTCTCCTCCCTTACTCCTCAGAGAAGGGGAACCCCACCACCACTACCAACCCACCCCAGCACATCAAGTCGCATCAGGACTGAGTGTATGTATCCTCTTCCCTGTGGCCTGCTGAGGCAGCCCTTCCAGGGGAAAGTGATCAAAAAGCAGGCAACAGAGTCCATGTCAGAGACAGCCCCTAGGGGACCCACATGAAGACTGAACTACCCATCTGTGTAGAGTACCCAGGTCCAGTCCATGCATAGTCCTTGGTTGGTGCTTCAGTCTCCACAAGTACCCCTGGGTCCTGGTTAGTTGGCTCTGTTGGTCTTCTGTCTTCTCTGGGTCTTTCTATTCTTCCCCCTACTCTTCCACAAGGCTCGCTGCACTCTGCTCAGTGTTTGGCTGTGAGTCACAGCATTCGTTTCGATCCACTCTGGGTGGGAATAGCTATTTTAGGCTCCCATCTACAAGCATAGCAGAGTATCATTAATAGTGTCAGGGTTTAGCTCTCTCCCATGGGGTGGGTCTCAGGTTGGTCCAGGAATTAGTTGGACATTCCCTCAATTTCTGCTCTATTTTCATCCCTGCACATCCTGTAGGCAGAGTAAATTTTGAGTTGAAGTTTATGTGGGTAGTGTTCCCCTCCCTCCATTAGAAGTCCTGTCTAGTTAGAGGGAGTTCTCTTCAGTCTCCATGACCCCTGCTACTAGGAGTCCCGAGTAGAGTCACCCCCATATCCTCCCAGAAGGACATCATGAAATTTTCAGGCAAATGGATAGAACTAGAAAATATCATCCTGAGTGAGGTAATCCAGACCCAAAAAGACACTCATGGTATGTACTCACTTATAAGCATATTTTAGCCACATAGTACAGGATAGATATACTACAGTTCACAGACTGAAAGAAGATAAGTAACAAGAAGGACCTAAAACAGGATGCTTCAATCTCACTCAGACAGGGAAATAGAATAGACAATGGAATCCATTGAAGAGAGAGAACAGGGTAGGAGAAGGAGCACAGAGAGAAATGAGGGTGGAGATCAAACCTGGGTAGGGACAGGAGAACAGAGAGCCCACAGAGAGAAGAGAAAGCGTGGGCATCTCTATGACAAGCTGGAGACCTGGGCACCATGTCTTCGGAGATCCATAGTGGGAACCTAGTTTCCAACACAAACCCTTAAGAGACATAGTGAACCATATCCAAACTATGGTATCCCCTGCCCCCAGTCATCTCTCTCTTTCTCCGCACAACCCCTTCCAAGCCACATTGCTGCCACTGATGTCCCTTCCAATGTAAAAATCACATCTTGTGTCCATTTGCTTACAACTCAACAAATACCATTAGCTGCTCCCTACTGCCAATCAATAGAGCCCAAACTCTCAACCTGGTAACCAAGGCCTACATGACCTTGCTTCTCCTTGACATTTTTCTGTCTCTTTTGTCATGTCTACCTTCATGTCATGCATTCACACTGAGCTCTTTACCTCCCTCAAACATAAGCTGGGCTATAGTTTTAGTTCAAACAGTCATTGCTGCCTTCTGTAAGAAGGCTACAAATGTCTGATTCATCGATGCCTGCTTTGATCAGATGACTCACTTTGTCAAGTAAAACGTGAGGCTTGACTTTTAATAGGAGTGTCTTTAAACTAAAACATGGGTTCTGAGAACCCATAGGCTACTTCTTTCAGGGAGTAGCTTTCAGGGAGGCTGACTTCAGCTCTTCACCTTTCCTCTGCTCCTCCAGATCCAATCCACCATCTCATCTCCAGATCTGCAGATCCCCATGGTGCACCCCATCTCCAATTCCCCCACCTGTCTCTAGTGAATCCCACAGATCTTTCCCCTCAACTTCTCACCTTCCACTCGTGTGCCAACCCAGCTTCTCACTCCAGCAGGCACTCAATGGGAACCTACAGGCCATTTCTGCCAAGGAAGCAGAACTGGCTGACTGCAGATCTTCACCTCTTCTCTATTCCTCCAAGTCCACTCCCCCAACTCCCATGTCCAACTCTGTAACAGAACTTCTGTTGGGGCCTCTCCTCATACTCTGCCCCTATTTCCAGAAAACTGAGCAGATCCTGGTGGACAACTCTGCTTTCCTCCCCCTTGTGAAACCCCTCCACTGCCCCTAGCCAATCCCATAAGTCTCAGGGCCCAACATCTAGAAACACATTTTACCTACAACCCCTAGTACAACATCTATCTGGATTACAGAAGATATTCCTACCAAGCAACATACAACCATCACACTCTGCTGAGAACCAGATAGAAAACAGAAACCAAGGAATTAAACACCCACCCAATGAAGACAAGACCAGATATCCGCACCTAGAATTATAATCTTCCCAATCCTAGATGCCTAGATGTCAATGTAAAACAGCTGGACAAGATGTCTTTACTAGAGCCCAACAACTCTACTATAGTGGGCCCTGAATATTTCAACATAGTTAAGGCATAAGAAAAATACCTTAAAACAGCATTTATTAATATGATACATGTCTTTACAGAAGAAATGAATAAGTCCTTTAAAGAAATGTATGAAAACACAAACAGCAGAAGAAAATGAATAAAATTTTTCAAGACATAAAAGTGGAAATAAAATCAATAAAGAAAACTCAGACTGAGAGAAATCTGGAAATTAAAAGAACTCAAACAGGAACCACAGAGGCAGAATACAAGCTTCGTCAACAGAATACAAGACATAGAAGAGAGACTCTCAGGCACTGATGACACAATAGAAGACATGGATTTATTGATCAAAGAAAATGTTAAATCTAAGAAAGTCCTGGCATAAAATATCCAGAATATCTGAGACACTATGAAAAGACCAAATCTAAGAATACTAGCACCGAAGAAGGAGAAAAAAACACAGGTCAAAGGCACAGAAAATATTTTCAGCAAAATCATAGAAGAAAATTTTCCTAACATAAAGGAGATGCATATCAAAATACAAGATGCTCAAAGAACTCCAAATAGACTGACCCAGAAAAGAAAATCCCCTTGGTACATAATAATCAAATCATTAAATACACAGAACAAAGAAAGAATATTAAAAGCTGTAACATATAAAGACATATCTATTAGAATTACACCTGACTTCTCAATGGAAACTCTGAAATCCAGAAGAGCCTGGGCAGATGCACTACAGACTCATAGAGACCACAGATGCCAGGCCAGCCTTTCAAGCACCATAGATGAAGAAAATAAAACATTCAGTGATAAAAAATAAATAAATTTAAGCACTATCTACAAATCCAGATCTACAGAATATGCTAAAAGGTAAACACCAACCTAAAGAAGTTTACTACATCCAAGAAAACACAGGGAAAAAAATAATTCCAGACCAACAAAGTAAAAAATGGGAGGCAGAGAGAAGAACAACAAAGAAAAAAAAATGAAAGAGAGAGAGAGAAAAATACACATACCACTACTAACAACAACAATAAAGTAACAGGAATCAACAATCATTGGTCATTAATGTCTCTCAACATCAATGGACCCCAATAAAAAGACACAGACTAACAGAATGGACTGGAAAACAGGATCCATCCCTCTGCTGCATCCATGAAACATACCTTACACCAATGATAAATATCACCTCCCAGTAAAGGGTTGTAAAAAATACTCCAAGCAAATGGACTTACAAAGCAAGCTGATGGAGACATTTTAATATCTGACACAATAGACTTTAAACCAAAATTAGCCAGAAGGGATAGAAAAGGACACTAAAAATTCATCAAAGGAAAAGTCTACCAAGAGGACATTCCAATTCTTAACATCAATGTCCGAAGCACAAGGGTACCCAAGTCTGTAAAACAAACACTACTCCAGCTTAAATCACACATTGATACTCACACATCGTGGGAGACTTCAGTACCTCACTTTCACCAATAGACAGGACATCAAGAAAATAGCTTAACAGAGAAATGCTGTAGCTAACTGAGGTTATAAACCAAATGGACCTAACAGATATTTACAGAATATCCTACCTAAACACAAAAGCATACAACCTATGAGCAGTTCATGACACTTTCTCCATATACTCAGACACAAAGCAAGTCTCAACAGATACAAGAAAATCAAAATGATACCCTGCATCCTAACTGACCACCACAGACTAAAGCTTTATGTCAACAATAGTAAAAATAACAGAAAGTTTTCAAGTTATGGAAACTGAATAACTCTCTACTAAATGAAAATTGGGTCAAGACAGAAATTAAGAAAGAAAGTAAAGACTTTCTAGAATTGGATGAAAATGAATAAGGAACATACTCAAACTTATGGGACACAACTTATGGGATGAGGGCAGTTTTAAGAAGCAAGTTCATAGCACTAAGTACCTACATTAAAAAAAAAAAAAGACAGAGAGATCTCATACTAGCAACTTAACTACACACCTGAAAACTCTAGAAGAAAAAAAAAAGAAAAAATCATACACAAAAGGAATAGATGTCAAGAAATCATCAAACTCAGGGATGAAATCAATAAAACAGAAACAAACAAAAGCAATATAAAGAATCAATGAAACAAAGAAACAGAGTTGGTTCTTTGAAAAAAAATCAGTAAGATTGATAATCCTGTATCCAAATTAACTAAAAGGCTGAGAGATAGTATCCAAGTTGACAAAATTAGAAACAAATAGGGGTCATACCAACAGATACCAAGGAAATCCAGAGAATCACAGGAATATATTTTAAACACCTATAATTTAACATATTGGAAAAATCTAAGAGAAATGGATAATTTTCTTGATATATACCATTTACCAAAGTTAAAGCAAGATCAAATATGAGATTTAAACAGTCCTATAACCTCTAGTGACATAGAAACTGTAATTAAGTCTCACAACCAAAAAGAAAGGCCCAGGGACAGATAATTTCAGCACAGAATTCTACCCGTCTTTCAAAGAAGAGTTTATGCCAGTACCCCTCAAATTATTACAAAAAAAAATAGAAAAGAAAAAAACGTTGCCCAATTTCTTTTACAAGAAAATGGTTACCCTGATATTGAAACCACAAAAAAGACTCAATAAAGAAAGAGAATTACAGACAAATTTCCCTCATCCACATAGATGTTAAAATTCTTAATAAAATACTTGTACTTGCAAATTGAATTCAAGAACACAACAAAAAGATTATCTATTATAATCAAATAGGCTTCATCCCAAAGACCCAAGTGTGGTTCAACATATGGAAATCGATAAACATAATCCACTATCTAAACAAACTGGAAGGAAAAAAATAACATACATGATTATTTCATTAGATGCAGAAAAGGCCTTTGACAAAAATCCAACACCCTTTCATGATAAAAGTCCAGGAGAGATCAGGAACACAGTAAAAATAAAGGCTACTTACTGCAAGCCCGCAGCCAATATCAATTTCAATGGAAAGAAATTCAAAGCATTTCCACTGAAATCAGGAATGAGATAAGTCTGTCCACTCTCTCCATCTCTATTCAATATAGTACTTGGAGTTCTAGCTAGAGCCATAAGACATCTGAAAAAGGTCAAAGGGATACAAACTGGAAAAGAAGAAAAATCAAAGCATCTTTGTTTGCAGATGATATGGTAGCATGCACAAGTGACCATAAAAATTCCCCCAGGAAACTCCTTCAGCTGAGAAACACTTTCAGCAGAGTAGCTGGATACAAAATTAAGTCACAAAAATCAGTAGCCGTCCTATATACAAATGAAAAAAAAAAAAAACTGGCTGAGAAAGAAACTAGGGAAACAGTCTCTTTCACAATAGCCTCAAATAACAAAAAACATCTTGAGGTATCTGTAACCAAGCTAGACTTGTATAATAGAAAAGAAAAAAGAAATTTCAGGTCTTTGAAGAAAACTGAGAAAGATATCAGAAAATAGGAAGATCTCCCATGCTCATGGATCAGTAGGATTATCCTTGAAAGGACAATTTTAAGCTTCATATGGAAACACACATAACACTCCCCCCACAAAGAAACAAAACAAACAAATGAAAAACCTCCAGGACAGTGGAGTTCTTCTAAATAAAAGAAGAACTGCTGAAGGCATCACCATTCTTGATTTCAAGTTTTACTACAAAACTGGGGTGATAAAAAATGGTGTGGTATTGGCACAAAATCAGACACATTGATCAATGTTTGAAGATACAGACACAAATCCTCACACCCATGAACACCTGATTTTTTTTTTTTATATATAAAGATGCCAGAAATACACACTGGAAAAAAAGACAATATCTTCAACAAATGTTGCTGGACAAACCGGATGGCTGCATGTAGAAGAATCCAAATAGATACATGCTTATCACCCTGCACAAAACTCAACTCCCAATGTATCAAAGACCTCAACAGAAAACAAGATACACTGAACCTGAAATAAGAGAAAGCAGGGATAGCCTTGAACTCATTGCCACAGAGGAAGACTATGAAAGACAGTCCTCATGAGACCTGCTAGGCTAGGGTCAGATAGAAAGAGAGGAGGTCCTCCACTATCAGTGGACTGGGGAAAGAGCATGGGAGGAGTTGAGGAAGGGAGGGCCGGATTGGGAGGGGGTGAGGGTAGGACTACAGCTGTGATACAAAGTGAATAAATTATAATAAATAAAAAATTATATTAAAAATAATTTAAAAATTGGGGCACAGATCTAAACAGAGAATTCACAATAGAGGAATCTCAAATGGATGAGAAACACTTAAAGAGATGTTCAACATCCTTTTAGCTATCAGGGAAATGAAAATTAAAACCACTTTGAGATTTTTACACCCGTCAGAATGGCTAAGGTCAACGAAACAAGTGACAGCTCATGCTGGTGAGGATGTGAAGTAAGAGGAACACTCCTCCATTGCTGATGGGAGTGCAAACCTGTACAGGCACTATGGAAATCTGTATGGCTGCTTCTCAGAAAGATAGGAATCCATCGACCTCAAGATCCAGCTATACTGCTCTTGGGCATATACCGAAAGAACATTTCATCCTACCATAAAAACACTTGCTCAAAACATGTTCATTTCTGCTCTATTCATAATAGCCAGAAATTGGAAACAACCTAGATGTTCCTAGAATAAGGGACAAATAAAATATGATACATTTGCACAATGAAGTATTGCTCAGTCATTTAAAAATATGACATCATGAAAATTGCAGGCAAATGGATGGAACAAAAACAAAACAAAACAAAAAAACCATCCTGAGTGAGGTATCCCAGACGCAGAAAGACACATATAGTATATACTTGCTTATATGTGGACATATGCTGTTAAGTCAATGATAACCAAGCTACCATCCATACAACCCTAGGGGGTAGGTATAGCATAAGGGACTAACAGGAACAGATAGATATCATTAGGAAAGGGAAATAAAATGATAATTATGAATGAATGGGGGTGGGATGGTACAATCAAGCAGGGAGTAGGAGGGAAGAGAGCACTGTGAGAGGGAATACAGGGAGAAACAGCTAAAATTGAGGAGCATTTGAGGGTTAGTATGAAAACCTAATACAGTAGAGATTTCCTAAAATATAAACCATCAAAATAATGGGGGAGAGAGAGTCCTAACTAGCCATCTCTTGTCACCAAAGGAAGCTTCCAGTACTGGGACTGGGTTACATCTATAACTGAGTTGTTGGCCAAAGGGAATCCCCAAACAAGCCAGGCTGTTGCCAAGACTGAAGTCGCTCTCCACAGACTGACAGCAAGGCAGCATTGCTGAAGACGACGCCTACACGCCTCACTGAACATGGAGACATCGAGCTGCTATCAACATAGAACCTTCACACCCATGTTCCAGCATCTTAGATATAGGAAGGTACTCTGCATGTTACCAAAAAAGAAATACAAACATCATTCTAGCCACAAAACCTTTGGTCTACAATGGTATACTACCTTCAAGATATGCTACGTCAATGGTGGCACAAAGGTTGTAAGAGTAACCAACCAATAACTGATTTGACTTACGGCCATTTCCACGAGATGGAACTCATACCCAGTCCTGCTTGGGTTACTGAGAACCAGAGACTACATAGGCCAGGGACCTAGCGCAAAACAAAATAAGACTGGTCTTAAAAAAAATTAGAGTAGTGATAAAATGACTCCTGATACTATTCTGCTATAACTCATAGATCAGTGCCTTTATTCAGCCATCATCAGAGAAGCCTCCTCCTTAAGCAGATGGGAATAAATACAGAGACCCACAGCCAGACAT
Organism: Psammomys obesus; assembly: GCF_907164565.1. Classification (NCBI taxonomy): domain Eukaryota; kingdom Metazoa; phylum Chordata; class Mammalia; order Rodentia; family Muridae; genus Psammomys; species Psammomys obesus. The sequence continues at coordinate 20,817,245 of NW_026596034.1, forward strand.
TACACAGAGAATAAGAGACCTTGGAACACTCAGCCCAAATTTGATAACTGTCCATCAAATCACTCCCCTCAGAGCTCAGGGAACCCTGTAGAAGAGGAGGCAGAAAGAATGTGAGAGCCAGAAGGGATGGAGGACACCAAGAAAACAAGGCCCCCCAAATCAACATAATCAGTGTACGTATGAACTCACAGAGACTGAAGCAGCACGAACAGGACCTGCGCCGGTCTGCGCCAAGTCCTCTGAGATTATGGTTTCAGTTTAGTGTTTTTAATGGGATTCCTGAGTGGGCGAACGAGTGGGTCCCTGATTCTTGTGCCTTCTTTAGGGCTCTTTTCCTTCTTTTGGTTTCTCTTGACCAACTCCAGGATATAAAATAGGTTTTGTTTTGTATTATTATATTTTTTGAATGGATGGATGAATGAATGAATGAAAACCTAGTCACAAGGGTGAAGGTTAACAACTAAAATGTCATATATACCTGCTAGGAGAGAGAAAATGAGTGATACTGTATATAATAATGAAGTGATACTGGGTATAATAAGTAATCGAGGGCCAGCTTCATGTCAAGAGTATTTGACCAACACAGGGTGTGTTTCTCTCTCTCTCTCTCTTTCTCTCTCTCTCTCTCTCTCTCTGTGTGTGTGTGTGTGTGTGTGTGTGTGTGTGTGTGTGTGTGCTTTTATTCAGTTACAACTTGATGGTGTTTTGTTTACTTGCTTGTTTGCTTTTTGAGTGTCGTTTTGGTTTAGTTTGGGGTAGTTGTTTGTTTTGGGGGCTTTGCTGTTGAATTGGGTCTTTATTTGTCTGTTTGAGAAAGAACTTCAAGTTGGGTGGGTGCAGGGGGAAGGATCTGAAATGACTTGGAGGAGGGAAAGAATATGATCAAAATATATTTAAATTTGAAAACTGTGTTAAAAATTAAAAGGGAGAGGGGACTAATATCCACTATTAGTAAACTCAAGAAGTTAAAAAGCAACAAATCAAGTAATCCAATTAAAAAATGGAGTACAGAGCTAAACAGAGAATTCTCTATAGAGGAATATCGAATGGCAGAGAAACACTTAAAGAAATGTTCAATGTCCTTAGTCATAAGGGAAATGCAAATCAAAACGACCCTAAGATTTCACCTTACACCCATCAGAATGGCTAAGATCAAAAATTCAAGTGACAACACATGCTGGAGAGGTTGTGAAGAAAAGGGAACCCTCCTCCACTGCTGGTGGGAATGTAAAATTATACAACCACCCTGGAAATCAATCTGGCGCTTCCTCAGACAACTAGGAATAGAGCTTCCTCAAGATCCAGCTATACCACTCCTAGGCATATACCCAAAAGAGGCTCAAGTACACAATAAGGACATTTGCTCAACCATGTTTGTAGCAGCCTTATTTGTAATAGCCAGAAGCTGGAAACAGCCCAGATGCCCCTCAGTGGAGGAATGGATGCACAAATTGTGGTACATCTACACAATGGAATATTACTCAGCAATAAAAAACAAGGAAATCATGAAATTTTCAGGTAAATGGTGGGATCTGGAAAAGATCATCCTGAGTGAGCTATCCCAGAAGCAGAAAGACACACACAGTATATACTCACTCATATAGACATATCATATAGGATAAACCTACTAAAATCTGTACACCTAAAGAAACTAATCAAGGGCTGGAGAGATGGCTCAGAGGTTAAGAGCTCTAGCTGTTCTACAAAAGGTCCTGAGTTCAATTCCCAGCAAACACATGGTGGCTCACAGCCATCTATAATGAGATCCTGTGCCCTCTTCTGGCATGTAGGTGTACATGCAGGCAGAATAATGTATAAATAATAAATAAATCTTACAAAAGAAAAAGAAACTAATCAAGAGGGAAGACTCTTGCTAAAATGCTCAATCCCTATCCAGAAAGGCAAAGAGGATGGACATCAAAAGAAGGAGAAAAGAGGGAACAAGTCAGGAGCCTGACACAGAGGACCTCTGAAAGGCTCTGCCCTGCAGACTATCAATGCAGATGCTGAGACTTAAGGGCAACCTTTGGGCAGAGTGCAGGAAATCTTATGAAAGAAGGGGGAAACAGTAAGATCTGGAGAGGACAGGAACTCCACAAGGAGAGCAACAGAACCAAAAAATCTGGGTACAGGGGTCTTTCCTGAGACTGATATTCCAACCAAGGACCATGCACGGAGATAACCTAAGACCCCTGCACAGATGTAGCCCATGGCAATTCAGTATCCAAGTGGGTTTCATTGTAATAGGAACAGGGACTGTCTCTGACATGAACTGATTGGCCTGCTCTTTAATTACCTCCCCCTGAGGGAAAAGCAGCATTACCAGGCCACAGAAGAAGAGAATGCAGCCACTCCTGATGAGACCTAATTGACTAGGATCAGAAGGAAGGAAAAAGAAGACCTCCCCTATCAGTAGACTTAGGGAGGGGCATGCATGCAGAGGGTGGAGGAAGGGATTGGGATGGGAGGTGGGAGGGAACCACAGGGGGGATACAAAGTGAATAAAGTGTAATTAATAAAGAATTAAAAAAATTAAAAAGGGGGTAGAAGAATTAACAGGTGGAGACTAGAGAGATGGCTAATGAGCATTCCTTAGCTCATTAGCTAAGAACGTTCCTTCTCCCTGTTCTTACAAACTCCTCCAAGAGCCTGTGTCACAATAGGCTCTGTGATGGTCTACCTCCCAACATGAACACACCGAGGGCAGGGCCTTCATCAGATTCTTCCCATCACTAAGAGTTAACAATAAGAACAACAATAAAAATCAGCTACGGCTTGCTTGGGTCAAATGAATGGGAATATGTTCTAGCATCTTTTTTCATCCTCCCTCAGGAAAACCCAGATGTATCATGGGAAGCTGAGTTTCTGAACCGTGACAAGTGAGGCTGTGTTGATTGGCATCTCGTCACCAAGGCTGAGCCCCATCCCACATGACTCTATGAGCCTCATGACCCCACCAGTGAGTACCTTGTGCCCTGAGCATGACTCAGTGCACGGTGTCCCTCCTTCCCAACCCAGCACCCACCCCCTCAGCAGGCCTGGCAAGTTGTCTTAGTTCACTGGACACTGGAAAGTGTGTGCTCCTAGCCTGCCAGGCCTGGGGTTCCCTCCCTCCAGTCTGTTGTCAAGAGGAACAAGAAAAAAAAATAATGGGGAAAGATAGACAGAACAAAGGGCGGAGCAAGAAGGCATCCATGTCCATCAGAAGGTCATTGTGCATGGCTAATTGTGTAATCAACCGCAGAAGTGGCCAGAGTCTGCTAGACCAGAACAAATGTCCAAGGTCAAGAAATAGTAATCACCTCCCTCTGACTCTAGAAAATCCCAAGGGAAGCAAGGAGGAGAGGAGAAAAGAGCTCTTATCCAGAGCCTGCCTTAAGAGGAAACTTCAGTCATCTGGAAGCCACCCAGGAATTGGAAAGAAATAAATAAAAAGCTTCTGTAAGAGTGATCAATACTTATCAGAGGAGTCAAGGCCATGACAGCAAGGAACAAAGGAGGAACTATCAGAAATCAGATGGAAGGACCTGAAGAGACATAACAGCTGTGAGTGGTTTGGGATCCTGAACTGGATTCTAGAACAGAAAATAAAATTCCAGAAAAATTGGTACAACACCCTGTTAGTTTCCAGATTTTATCATTGCATATTTTGTTGACATCACCTCTTGTTGACGTTGGAGGAAGCTGGGTAAAGGAGATACTTGAACTCTTTGTCCTGATCTGATGGCTTTTCTCTAAGTCTAAAAATATTAAAGTTAGAACAGTATCTTTTGTATGCAGGCATCAACATCCTGGCAAGGATGATGACATTATCCCCACCAAACCTACTTTTGCTGGTTGTCCATGAACTGTAGCTTGCTAGTTTGCTTAGTTAGTTAATTTGTGATTTTGCAAAGGGTCTCACAACGTATACCAGGCTGACCTTAAACTCACAGAGATCCTCCTATCTCTGCTTCCCAAGCGCTGGGATTAAAGGCGTGTGCCACCACCTTACCTGGCTGGCCCTTATTTCCCAATTTTATTTCCTGTTGTTCTCTCAAGAAACCCACAGTTCTCTGTGGAAGACCCCAAGCTGAGACTGGAGGAGCAGGCCTGGGAGTCAAGGGCATATTCAAGCGAACCTCACCTGCTAGAGAGAAGATCTATTTGTTCACCCCAGGGGGAAATGAGGCCAGATATGCCTCTAAATGGGCCATTTGGATGTCTATCACGTCCAAGGTACAGAGGTAAGATGGACAGGGGCTAGGAGAGAACCTGGACAAGTGGGGAGGGCCCTCCTCAGAAAGTCCCTTGACCCTGCAGACACAGAAGGGACAGAAGCCCTAAGCAGAAGGACCTGAAGGGCCTTGACAAGGGCAAGGCTGGATGGAAGGAAGCTCCTGAGTCTGCAGTTGGGCAAGCAGCATTCCTTCAAGAGTTTGAGTTGTGGAGACCTTATGTGGAGACCAGTATGGTACCCTGCCTTCCTCCAACCCCACCCATAGGGTCTCACTAATTCACCTAGAGTATCCTTGAGCTGTTTATGTAGGCGTCACGGGCCTCACACCTTGCAATCCTCCGGCATCAGCATCCTGGGAGGCTATAGCATATACAGCACTGAAAAGGACCAAGGTGAAAGTCCACGCGGCGATGCTGAGAAAACAGCTCCTTAGCCCTTCAGCCAGGATATAAATGGTTTCTGCAGAATGTTGCATTTGGGGTACACGTTCCAGGAAATACATTCTCACAGCACCATTTCAAGTTCATCACGGACAGCTTAAAACAACTCGCAATCAGAACCACCCATGGCATCCCACAAGCACATACAGTCATTATATGTCAATTAAAGAAATAAATATAACTGGCAGGTAGCCTGGGACCTACCTTCTAGAGCCTGTCAAACAGGAAGGGCCCCAACTCCCTTGGTGCTGGGCTCTGATATTCCCTCTCCTGAGTGTCAGGGATGAGTACACATGACTAGAAACTTTCTTGAATTCCCATGAATCAGCAGAAGCTATGGAAGAGAAGGCTGTGGCACAAGAGCGGCAGAGCAAAATTCGCCCTTCACAATGGTCGCTCCAACAAAAATCCACTGAAAATACTAGTGGTTTGTCTCAAGTTACACAGCAAGTAAATGGAAGAGAAGGGATTTGAAGTCCGGTCTTCTGATTCCAGCCCCCAAGAGCCAGAGGCTGACAGAATATCTGTAACTTCTTAGGCACCTCTGGCCAGCGCCATATACAGGCACTGGACACCCTCTGTGTGCCAGGCAAGCCCCGCTTCTCCCTGAACATGACCCTTTTCCATTTTCTTATTTATCCTCTGAGATATCATTGCAAAGCATAGACACCTACATGCAGACACAGACACACATGTACACACACAGTCGAGTTTTCCCGTAGAAAATAATGTTTTCTTTACTATTATTTATTCATATTTCATCTCCTTTAGAAAGAATCAAACCCACTTCGAAGCATCCATATTGTATGTTTTCTCTAACAAGTGGGTACCTTATGGTCCCAGGAAGCACACGCATATCTGGTTTTCTATATCAGGGAATGACTCAGGGCAAAAGGAAACATTGTAACTTTTTTTTAAGTGAGCAAATTGGAGAGAAGAAAAAAAAAATACAGACGGGAAATAAAGAGTCCAGAAATGACACAGAAATGTACAATTCCCATACTTGTCCGAGATGAAATTCCCACCCTCCCCAACCCCCAGCTCTCCACCCCCACCCCCACCAGGACTGACTGGGCAGTAGCAGTTGCAGAGGAAAGCATTCTGGAGCAAGATCTACAGTATTCAAGAGGTGTCTTCGAGTCAATGAAGAGATGGAGAAAACGGCTGTTCGGAAGAAAAACAACTATTTTTGTAGCCTGGAAATTCCTGCCCAGATGGAATAAATATTATTCCCTCTGCCTCTGCGGTTTGGAATTCCATACCTACACCCCACCTCCACCCCACCCCACCCCGTCCATCTTCAAGCCCAACTCTCTTGGCTGAAGCTGGACACGCACATGAAAACCAGATACATTAATATTTAGTGTTAGTTAGAGCTGCTGCTGTTATTATTGTGATTATTACAGACTAGTGTTAAAAAGCACATCACCTGGCCGTTCAGAGAACCTGCACAAGGGAAACATCATAGCTTACCCAGCACCCAGGGCAGGAAACAGGAAACAGCATCGGAGACCACCCAAAACTCTCCCCCGGTCCTGACTTTGCCCCCATGGAAATATTGTCCCAGCCCTGCAGGTCTTGTTCCTGCTTTGGATCGTTATATAAATAGAGGCGTATGGTGTCTGTCTTCTTTCACTCAACACTGTTTGTCTGTTGTCCATTCTGGACTACCCTCTTTCTTGTGGCTGGATTCTGTCATGTGACTCCACTACAAATTACTCTCCCTTGAGTGGGCAGGAAAATGAAGATGATCATGGGTTGCACACTGTGCCCTGAGTTCTGTCTTCATAATTCCTTAAATGTCTAAGTTCAGGGGATGTCAATATTGTTTTTCTAAAATTTTCGATTAGACTCAAATGCAGTCTCTGAAAACTGTGTGTCTGGCAGCTGATATTATTTTAAACACTGAAATCTATTTTGGTAACTAAAGATACTTCTATCCTTGGGCCAGCAGAGAAAAAAAAAAAAAAACAGAAACAATCAAACAAACAAAAGCTTATAGAAAAGCTGTAAGAGACATGTTTTTCTTTGTTCTCTCAGGCAAGTTAACATTCAACATTTATGTGTAACATTTATTGAGACTTTACTATGAGGCAGGAATTCACAGTCCTCAACATTTTGTGATTATCAGTGGGTATTACTCCTGACAACAACTGGAAAATAGCTTTGCTTTTCCACTCATTTATGTATTGTCTGTTCATCCTTCATTCTTAGGTTTTACTCAATAAACCCTTTGCAGCCATCAATGTCGCTCTTCCTGAAAGCCCTCTAGGGCTAATCTAATACACATTAGTTTCCTTCTGTTCTCAGGACCCAAGACCCAGGTATGTGCAACAAAAGGAAAAAAATATGATATAAGACAGACCCATCTTAATACCAAGCTTACTACTGTAAATGGATAGAGCATTAAAAGATAAATATCATGAATGTCATACAAACAAGGTAAATGCATTCTGGATTTTTTATTTAACTTATCAGTGAAGGACTCATTAAAGCTGTATGTATTGCTCTTTCTCACACAGAACCTAGATTTAAAAATATATGAAGCCAGATGGGATAGCACAAACCTGTAACCCCAACACTTGAAAGGTGGAAATAGGAGGATCAAGAGTTCAGGATCAGGATGGAGAGTTAAGAACACTGGCTGCCCACAAGGAGAGCAACAGAACCAGTCTCTGGGGTCTTTCCAGAGACTCATACTCCAACCAAGTACCATGCATGGAGATAACCTAGAACCCCTGCACAGATGTAGCCCATGGCAGTTTAGTGTCCAAGTGGGTTCCATAGTAATGGGAAGAGGGACTACCTCTGACATAAACTGATTGGCCTGCTCTTTGATCACCTCCCCCTGAGGGGAGCAGCCTTACCAGGCCACAGAAGATGACAATACAGCCACTCCTGATGAGATCTGATAGACTAAGATCAGAAGGAAGGAGAGGGGAACCTCCCCTATGAGTGGACTTGGGGAGGGGCATGCATGAAGAAGGGGGAGGGAGAGTACGATTAGGAGGGGAGCTGGGAGGGGTTTATGGGGGGATACAAAGTGAATAAAGTGTAACTAATAAAAGTTAAAAAAAAAAAAAAGAACACTGGCTGTACTTCTAGAGGACCTGGGTTCAATTCCTAACACCACATGAAGGCTTATAACCATTTGTAACTTTAGTCCTAAGGGATCTGATGCCCACATACACAGACATACATTACAGGCAAGACATTCACACACATAAAATAAAAATAATAATTTTACAAAAAAGTTCAATGTCATTCTTGAATACATACGAAGTTCTAGGCTAGAATGGACTACGTGAAATACTGTCAAAAAGAAAGAAAGGGAAAGTGTTCAGACCGCTCGGGGGTTAAGAGTGCTTACTGCTCTTCCAGAGAACCCAGTGGTTCTCAGCACCCATGTCAGGCAGCTCATAACTGCTGATGACTCCAGGTCCAAGCTAGTGGTGTCTTCTGGCTTTCTAAAGCACCTGCACACAGGTGGCATACACAAATACATACACACAAATACAAACTCTAAAAATAAAATAATTTCTCTGCAATAAAAGGAAGAAAGAGGGGATGGGGACTCTTTGGGGTCAGTAGGAGGGACAAGGGGGAGAGGGAGGGCAATGAGGGTGTGTGAGCCAAGTACAATAACACATGTGCGAAAACATCATCAAGAAACTAGTTGTTTTGGATTACCATTCTTTTTATTTTTTTTAAAAGATGTTATGCCCTATTCTAATGGAGACTTCAAAGAATGTGTGTTCATGGACAGCTGTAGCCTGGCTCCCACAGACCTCAATTTACAGGACACCTGGCACCTTTTGAGGGGAGGCTATTTTAAAAGAAAAAACAACAACAACAACAAAAGCAAACTTCACACACACACACACACACAAACCTTCTTATTCTTCCCTGGTGCTGCCTACCTAGCTGCGCATCACTGGAGAGTCATTAAATGTTGAGGGCCTTGATCTCTCCGTCTGTGTGTATCTGTGTGTGGTGGGGGGAAGGGCCACAAAACTACCCAAGGTCTCAGAGCTCTCCCCTAAGAGTGCGGATGTTTTCCCACTGCATGAGTTTCCTCATTCTCTGTCAGGTGTCACCATCAGCCATGAGCCATGTGGTACCTTGCTCCATCGGCAACTAGTGGCATCAGAACAGGTTCCAGGGCACCGACAACATAATTTACATGGAAAGAGGGAAGTACTTCACCAAACTGGCAGAAGAGGTTTTCTGGCGTCTCTGCCCCTACCCTCAAGGTCAAGGCCACGTAGAGATTTGGGTCCTTTATGACAGCTCAAGACTGAAAAAGCATTGTGCCACATGTCTATAAAAGTGTACCACACGGCTTAAGGGACCTGTTCTTTACAAAATGAAATTGCTTTGGGGAAGGAGGTAGTTCCCTGTTAGTGACTGAGGTAGCGTGAAGTCACTCTTCAGTAAGTCTCAGCAGCCAGCTTTTGGGGGCTCTCAGTGTACTGTTGTAAGAAGTCCCCTTAGTCTTATATGCAATGGGATGCAACAGACTGGTGATTTACAATGGACAGAAATGCATTTGGCTTGTGTCTCTGAAGGCTCAGAAGTCCAAGGTCAAGGGCCACACTTTAGGATGAGCTTTCATTCAGTATCATGGCATATTTACAGGTACCCCACGGGTGAAGAGATTGAGGCAGGAAGATCCTGAGGAAGCAACCCCGACGACACGGCTTCCTCCATAGCAGCTCAGTTAGCTCTTAAAGTTATCCATCTTCCAGTCCTGAATTCTGCACTGAATTCTAACACATGGCCCCTGGGCACATGTGCAGACCTTACTGTCGGCACATGAATTCCCACTCTGCAACCTTCCTTCCTGGCTCTTGACAGAGCAGGTGCCAGGTACCACTGTGCATCCCTGATGTCCATGAGGTATGCTGACATGAACACTGGTATAAAGGATACTCAGAGCTGTGCACAAACTCACCCATCAGGAGGTCTACTGAGGTGAAAAAAAGGAAAGAAACTAGACATCCAGCAATAGGGAAACAGTTAAACAAAACACAGTAAAACCCTCGAGAACAGTGGTAGGCAGCTATTCAAACTGTGACACAGGTAAGGAAAGAGGCCACACTCAGCAAGCTCATTCTATTTAAGGATGTTTGCAGAATTATACAACTTTTTTTTTTTCAAGGAGAAAGAAATTACAGTGTTCTAGTGGGTAGTTCTACTTTCTTCTTTCTCTGTTTGGTGTTTTCCCTCACATCCCACTCTAGCATGCATCCACAGATGGACAGAGATAGAGATGGCAGCCAAGTGGTCACAATCCAACCTCACCAAGCCCACCTGAAACTGCTCTTGGATCTGAGGTACCGGTGTCTCAGGCCAGAGATACTCAGATAAGACGGTGGGAGTACAAAGCAATGGATTCTTTAGGTCTGTGCCCTTCCACTCAACGTGAGCCACAGCCACACCCACACCTCATCCCCCTAAAACACACACACACTCACGCTTGCCCAGGAGAAACTACTCAACAACTAGAACATCCATCTGGATCAACCAATGTCTGTGCAGGGTGTCACTGCCGGTCCTGGTGCAACGGGCAGAGCTGTGGCCTAATGGTCCACCCCCAGGCCTGGCTCCCTTGTTTGGTCCTGTCTTCTTTTTTCCTGGTATTTCATCTGTTCATCCACAAGATAAAGGAAATGTTTGGGTTTGGACAGAGGACCCACTCAGGCCTTTTCTTAGGATCCTTCATTCTGATCTTGTCGCTCAACCTTCTCAGCAACCCCACCCCCCACGCCCACCCCCATGAGAGCCCCCAATGAGCTGAGATGAACCCTTCTAGATGTGGGGAGGAACTAAAGGCCCAGTCAAGGAGGCAGAGTCCCAATTGGAGAGTTTGCCCAGAGAGGTTGGGAGCGTCTCTCTAAACCCGACTCCCCACATGGAAACAGGAGCCATGGCACCTAAGAGAGCTGCAGTGTCAAGCCATTTGTTTTCTCCTGGAGGCTGCCCGGGCCCCACCTCCCAGCTGGGGCCTGCAACTGGCTCACTTCTCTTCCACAAGGTCTCCAGGGCTCCTCTGCTTTCCCCAAGGATGGATCATCAACATGTTCAGCTCTTGGTCATCATGTCTTATTTTTGAGAACTGCCTTCCAGCCAGTGGCAGGCGGCAGGGTTTGGGGTGTCCTTGCTTCTTCAAACCTCAACTCCCTCATCAATAAAACAAGGGTTTGGAGAGGGCCGGCACAATTCAATGTGTGGATTCACTGGTCAGATTTACAAGTGTCACCCTACGTAGACCCCTACAGTCCCACCCAGATGTAGCCCCCTTTAAGGGACTCTCCTAGGCAAATAAATATTCGAAATGATTCTGCCAGGGCTGGAGATTAACTGCAGAGCACACCAACATACTCAAGTGTGTCATAAACAGAGACCTTGTGGTGATGGTGGAAGGGGCCTGGGGATGGGCTGGGGCATGCCTGAGGCTCACAAAGTGGGCTGCGTGAGGAACAGGAGCTGGAACCCCGTCTCTCTCCTAAGCCAGGCATCTTCCAAGGCAGGCTTGCATCTGTCAAGGGGTGAAGAAAATAGGCCTGCTGATAGCTCAGATCGGAGGCCTTGACCAAGCCTACGTGAAGAGAATTCTAGCAGCTGGGAACCGCCGGCCTTGACAGGCTCCTCAGCCCATCCCAAAGGCCAGCAGGCTGTGTCCCTCCTGCCGCCCCCACCCTCCGTTCTGCCCATTGCTCTTGCCTCTGTCCAGCCTGTCTGGCTGTCCTTCCCTGACATATGGTTGGCCCATCCTTCTTGCACGTGTCTGTCTGTCCACCCTTCACAAGTCTGCCTGGCGCGCCGGCCTCCCTGCATCCCTAGGCCTCCTCGCCACCCTGCCCCGCCCGCCGCTGTGTGGGTGTCGAGCCGGCTGTGTGCAAAGGGGCGCGGCTCGGCGCTCCCACCTCCCCCGCGTGCCCATCTCGGCCATGACCCGGGCCGCGGCGCCGCCGAGCTGAGACCCAGGAACCGCGCCGCCGCCGTGGAGGACCCGGGAGGGTGACGGTGGCCCGAGCGGCGGCGCGGGGACGGCGACGGGCGGCCGGGCGGGGCTGCGGCAGGGCAGGGCAGGGCAGGGCCCTGGAGACCGCCGCCAGCGGCTCGCTGCGGGATCGCGGGCGCGGGTCCGCTCGCCGGGCCCCGCCGGTGCGCCCCGCCCCTGCACGCACAGCAGGCCCAGGCGGAGCAGCGCGACGCCCTGGCTCAGCCCGAGCGCCGCGGCATCCGAGCGGGAGCCCGAGCGGGACCGGAGCTGGAGCCGAAGCTGGAGCCGGCACCGAGGCGCACGGAGCGGAGCGCCGCAGCCAAGCCGAGTAAGGGGCGCGGGGCGCGGGGAGGGCCGCAGAGGGGGGGGGGGGGTCCCGGCAGATTAAGCACGAGGCCGGGGACTCTTTGGGCGGTGGAGGACGCGGTCCCGAGCGGAACCTCAGCGCGCGCGGTACTGAGTAGCTTCCCGGGACTCCCGCGGTTCCTGCTCCCACATCCCCGAGAGGGTCACCGGCCCCCGAGCACCCCCGGGAAAGGCGAGAAATCGGGGGTCTCCCTCCTGCCTAAGTCTCAGACGAGTATCCTCCCAGGGTGGAAGCCCAAGAGTGGGTCCCCAGCCCTGCCCCCTGGGTTTGGAGGGTCGCGGACCAGCCCACTCAAGACACTAGGGCGCACTCTTGTCTGGAATGAGAGAGGAGAGGGACTGGGGTTCTATGGAGTTTGAGCCTGAACCCTCCCTTTCCCACCACTTTAAGCCACAAGTTTGACGCTCCAACGGGCGGGTCGCCTGGGCCGCGCCCCTAATCTTGTAGCGTCTAGGACACCTAGACCATTCCGCTTATACTGTAGCACCGCCCACCTCCACGCCCCCTGGTCAGGCAGACTTTTCCGAGCGACTTTTGGAAAAGACCCCGAAACTGTATCCAAGGTGGCAGTTCCGCTGACTGCGTAGCGCTGTGTGGCACTGCCGCCTCTCTCCAGATTCCTTCCCAAGCTGGGCAATGCCCACCCTGCCCCTAGCTGAGTCCCTTCCTGGTTGTCCTTCGGACTCTGCAGTCTGAGAACAGGTTCATAGCGTCGACCCTGCGCTACCTTCCTCTCGAGTGCCAGCATGGGCAGGCAAAACCAGGCTAGGAAGGAGAGAGCGCGAGTGACCTACCAAAGAAGCAGGTCTTGATTCTCAGAGTCCAAGTGCACCTGAGGACCAACAGAGGGCCCTCTAGACTCTCCTCCAATGTAAGGACTGCTTACTAGAACCACTGACTTCCCCATCAAGTGCCTCAGTTTCCCTCCTTGAAAAGTATGCATGATTCTGTTGGTGGAGTGTGCAGGAACTTTAGAGCCGCGAGACAACCTTGATGGCTTTCCCAGCTGTGTGGTGTTTAGATGATTCTTCTGTGGCACCTGAAGAATGATCAGCAGGTATCTCGCATCAACACTTGACTGCATTTGGCCACAGGTGTCATTCTCTGACGGGAGGGAACCTGATGCTGCCCCCTTTCCCGCCCTCTAAGAAGGCCTTTGGCTCCCTGGGGGCCTGCTGACAACCCATTGCAAAACAAGACTTTCTTTAGCCTCTGTCTTTCTCAGATACTTGCTGGCATCCTCTGCCCTGCCTACGCCTTGTACCTCTGTCCAGGTTGCCTGACTACAAGGGTTACTCTGCCTTTTTTTTTTTTTTTTTTTTGCCTTTGGCTGGCACGTGCCACCCCAGGCTGAGACCCCCACATAGTGCTCAAACTCAGCACAAAGGAATTTGCACACCTGGATCCTCTCTGGTTGAGGTAAAGAGAGGATTGCTTTCCATGGTGCGACTTAGGTGAGCCGCAGGTGATGGTTCTAACAGGTAGCAAGAAGCTCAGTCAGTGGGGCAGTGAGATTGCCATGAGCCAGAAGGGTACCCAGTGTGGTTCCTTGCCGACTGTGATGTGTCAGGCCAGGAGGTCACGGTATCCCATGAAGACGACCCCATGGAGAGCCCAGTGAAGGAATTGGAGCTAATGACTGACAGCATGATTTGAACTTGAGAGGTGGCCTGATTTCTGGAAAGAAGCTCCCTGAGTCTGGGCAGCTGGGACCTTAGGACCAGAGCAGACCGGTCGCATGCCCAGGGTTTAGGGAGAACATGAGCATCCGTGGGATGGCTCAGAGGGTGTAGGAGGCCAGGAGCATTGGTGGAAAGAAAGCAGAGGACACCCATGTCTGTGCCACCTAGAACTGGAATGAAGTCAGAAATGTGTCTACCTGTTGCTGGGCAGAATGGCTGTCCCTTGGGGTTCTTCTCTCCAGAAGTCCCTCTCTCCTTCCTTTGTAGCTTCCTCCAGCCCTCCCCCATTCAGCCACTAGGGTGGCCCATTCCCTCCACTTTCTATAATCCTCTCCCCTCCTCGTCCCAAAGGAGTTCATCAGAAGCTAATTAGGTTTGTTCTGCTGCTTCACTCAGTATCTGGAGCACAGCTGATAGGGAGCATGATGGGGAGGCAGAATGGATCATGGGTCTTTGGCAATAATGGGCTGGACATCTTCGGAGGATATCACTGTCTCTTGAAACTCTAGTGCCAAGCATGGGGTAGCAGAGCAGGAAAGCACTGATCTGTTCAGAGTCCTAAAAGAGAAACTGAGGCCAGTGAGGCTTGCCCCTTGAGAAGTGAGCACAAGATAGAATTATGGCTGCCAGCACAGCTCCTGGAGCTCGTGGTTGGATTTGCAGCATTTGATTCTGAGCAGGTGGCCTCCCTTTCACAGCCTCAGTGTTGTCTTGAAAATGGAATGAGTACTGATTGAACACCTGCCATGGCAGTCGCGAAGACTGAAGAAATAATGCATGAGGCATATGACCACATCCCGTGAACCTTGGCCAGGGGTCCTGCCATGTCAGTGTTGTAAACACCCCTCACAGGTGATTTTGCAAGCACAAGCATTTTTCCTTTGACCTCAGACAACAGCATTCTGGTAGAGTGGGGTCGGGAGGAGCATCAGGGAGAACACTGTGGCTCCAGAAAGGTTAGGAACCGAAGCTGGGTATAGAATATGTAACATCACTGTGATTCATCGTAATTTTTACACGAGTCTGTGAAATTGATAATTAGCACATTTTGACTTCAGCGACATGCAATTAGTTATCAAGATGATTCCTCCATGGAGATCTTTAGTCATTTTGTGGCTGAGAGCTGAAAATGAAGGTGCTTACTGTCCATGGCCTATCACATTTTTAGACACTCCTTTTTTTTCTACTCAAACAATTATCAAACTCATTTAGTCAAATTGACTTAAAAGAGCAGTCTCCCACTTGTTATCTCCTCTCTCCAGTTTTCTCCGAAGCATTTATCACCTTCAGCATCCGTAGCCCTGATTTATCCATTTCCTTCCCTCAGTGATATCATCACTGTGATGTCTCCTGAGACTAGAATGGCACTCAACATTTAGCATGCTTTTGCAAGATCACAAGGTGTCTTGTAAAACAGGAAGTCTGCTATTTTTATTATTCTTGCCAAGTGTGCAGAATGACTAAAAACAAAATGTTACAGTAAGGGAGACACTATTCCCTCGAATATTTGGCAAACAACTTGCTTCAGGAGCCCAAAGAGATGGCTCAGTGGTTAGGAGTGCCTGCTGCTCTTCTGGCAGAAGACCAGCGTTTGGTTCCCAACACTGGGTGAGCCACACTGGGTGGCTCACAGCCACCGTTAACTCCTACTCCAGGGCATCTGATGCCCTCTTCTGACCTCCAAGGAGCACACACATGCACACACACACACACACACACACACACACACGCACAAAATAAACTAAGAAGAAAAAGAAATCTCTTTAAAATATTTGCTTTAGTATCATGGATACTTTATGGCTGTTAAGCCTTTTCAGTAATAAGAGTTCAAAGGCAAATTAGTTTTAGTCTTTTCCAGTGAACTGGCACTGACTTTTTCAACCAGTTGCTTTCTACCACAAAAGATTCTTTTCTGAGTCTTCACTTTTATGATCTTTCAGATTATAAAATCAATATATTTCAGGGTAGAAAATTTTGGATATCATTAAAAAATATAAAATACATAAAAAGCTCCCCTTAATCCAATGTATTCTATTTTTGTCATAATCTTTTGCTGTATGTGAATGTTTTCACTAGGATTTATTCTACAAAATAAAGATCATGCACAGTTCTATAGCCTGTTTTTATTTTTCCCAAAATATTTAGGATTCTTTTTACATGTAACATTATACTGAGGGTCCATATACATTTAAAACTTTTGAAAAACATGGTTTCATGGTTATATAAAATCCCACTATACATGAGTACCATAATTTGCTCAGTCTGTCCTCTTATTGGTGGCCACGTTGGGGTCATGTCTTATTTCACTATTATACGTAATACCTACCTGGGTCTCTTCTGACGTTACTCAGCCCTGAGTCAGGCTTCGACGTACTCTTGGTCAAGACCAGACCAGCTGGCAGATGGCCTAGCTCATGACGTTGCATAGAACATAGACCTCTACGTTTGGCCACAGTGGTGGGAGTTTACCCTGGAGAGCAGTGGTTCTCAACCTGTGGGTTGGGACCCCTTTGACAAACCTCTGTGAGCAAACCTCTATCTACAAAAAAAAAAAAAAATTTACATTAGAGTTGATAACAGTAGGCAATACAAAACCAAAAGCAAAACCTCTTCTTACAAAAATATTTACAATTGATAACAGTAGCCAACACAAAAACAAAAGCAAAACCTCTTCTTACAAAAATATTTACATTACAATTGATAACAGTGGCAAAATTACAGTTATGAAGTAGCAACGAAAACAATTTTAAGGTTGGGGTCACCACCACGTGAAGAACTGTATTAAGGGGCCGAAGCATTAGGAAGGCTGAAATCGAGGTATATAGGAACAATTCTGGTAAATTAGGGCAAGTAGAGACCCCAAAACCTTCAGACAGATCTTGAGCAATCCAGTACAGCGCACGTGTGGCCAGATGTTGCCCACAGAGACAAGTGGAGACTCTCTGAGGCATCTGCCAGTGAGCTTCATGGCTCTTACCCACCTCTGTGGCCATTGTCTTCTCTGCTCTTTCTTGCCCCCACTCCTGAGTTTATTCTCCGGCCTTCACTCACACAATAGTGTGTGGCTTGGCAGCACTTACCAAGGCACGGATCTCCCCATTAGGAAGTCCCCAGCTGGGTCCCTTCCTGTGACAGGACAAAGTTCTGCTGGTGATGTTAGACCTGCTGGGGTGAGGTGAATAACAGCAACCGTGCAAGAGTAGTGCATCTAACCACGTCCAGGAAAATTTCTCACTTCCTTCCTGCTCAGAGTGCTCACAAGCCCACACATAGACCCAAGGAACAAAAGCCCTGTGAGATGATGTCATTCATTCACTCAGTAGTCACTGGGCACTTCCTATGGGCCAGGCGGGGTGCTAGGTTATCTGCGTCACTCACACCTACAGTCTGCTCTGGGGATCATGATCACCACCTCCCCTTTCTCACTCTCTCTCTCAGATCCACATGTCCATCAAACTCACCCTCCCTTTCCTGCCCAGGGCATTTGAACACTCTGCTCCTTTCACCCAGGTCTCCTCCCGAGGGATCCACCCAGCTGGCTGACTTTCTCTTAACTCTGCTCACCTGTCACCTTCCTACCAAAGCCTGATAGAGTTGTTTTATGTAAAAGTGCTCTACTTCCTCACCTGTCTTTATCCTGTCTCGCCTGTCACCTAATATACATGACCATTGCTACCATAGCTCCTCCTTTAGTGGGAAAGTTGTGTGTGTGCACAGACCCTCAAAGATTGGCTCCACTGGCCTCTCCCGAGACCCAGTACACACAGACTTCGCACCAGTATCCGAGAGGCCCCTCATCCATCACCTGTCATTCAGTGTCACCCTAAGGCCAGAGATGTCTTCCAGAAATGATAAGAGTTGACCCTGTGGCTGCCCAGCTATGACCCTTCCTAGGAGCCCTCTTAGTGTAAGCTGGCTCACCACCTCCGACAGGTCCCTTTCTGTTTCTGGAGCTCAGAACTGGCATCTATAAAATCTGAGGTTCATATTGAGGACCTGGTGAGCTGACAGCATGGGACAGCAATGGAGCAGGTGTGTCACATGGCCTCCAAGACATGACTAGAGAGCCAGTCCATACTCAAAGCCCTTCCCTGTCTCTGCTTCCCTCTGATGTGAGGCAGGTGGCTCCTGGATCCAGCTCCAGACTGGGCACAAAGTCTTCCCTGGCACCATTTCCCAGTAGGCCCTACACCCCCTTCATGCAGGTCTGAGTGTCCCACAAGCCCAGAGTGGAGGTATGGCAGGAGCAGGAACATAAAAGGATGTACAAATGATGTGGTCTCGCCACACACACTATTCAGCCACTTCAAAGCCGGGAGAGCTGCCTGCCCACCCTCCCCTGCATTCCCAGCCAGACAACCCAGTCAGAGATGAGTCATAGTAGGAAAAAGCTGAAATTCTGGTGCTCAGCGCAGAGAGAGACAGGCAGGGTAATAGTAACCTTGAATAAATGGGCCCACGCTGGCCAGGACTCCCCATAAAAAAAAAAAAAAATGGTCTCAGCCCATCTGAGCCAGGCTTGTTCAACTGCTCTCGCCACTGCTTCACAGATGTATTCACATACAGGGACCCTGGGGTAGATACCGTACATGGCCTGGGGACTACAACAGAATTTTGCCCAAACAGGGTCTGATGCAACCAGGAAGTGATTTTCCTATAGGTCGTTTGGAGGCCCTCTAGTGGGCAGAGAGAGGAGAAAATAGACTCACAGGCTGACCGTCTGCTGCTTCCTTAGAGTCCAGAGAAACCCCGTTAAAGGCAAGGGATGTATATCAGGAATAGTTTGCTTGCCCCTCATGCATGGGGCCCTAGGTGTGGTGACACATGTTTGTAACCCGGTGCTCAAAAGGCTGAAGTAGGAGGGTCTTGAGTTCAAGGCCAGCATGGACGCCATAGCAAGACCTGGTCTAAAAACAACAGCAAAGCAAACAAGAAAAAAGAGAAATTTCTAAAGGAAAGCCGCTCTTTATGTTGCCGAGGATCTAAGGGGACACCTGGCAAGTGCAAACGGGGTGGGTGCTGGGAACGGTGGCCCTGGCCATGGTAAACACCAGTGTCACCATCAGCAACAGGATATATGGCAATACAACTCTACAGAAAAGGCCTGCTTCTTGGCATCATTCGAAAGCTGGCTCTGCGGAGTACCATATGTTAGGATAAGGCTAAGGCTGACTTACTCCAGTATTCCAGCTACTTTTGAGAGTGTCCTCTAAACTGAGCCCCAAGCTAGTGTGAGGGTCAGCTCACACTAGATCACACATAGATCATGCTGACCCTCCATGCTCCCAAGATGCTCTGCATCTAGGATCATTTAGAGTTAGTTTCCAGGATGTCCACATGCTGGGGAAAGTGCCACCATTGAGACTGCTCTGTCACCAGCAGTCAAGGGAGCTTCACAAAGACCTCTAAAGCTGAGGTTTGATGGCACCATAGGAGCTCTCTAAGTAGATGGGCCAAGGAGAGAACGTGGTCCCAAAGTCCAAGAGACCTGCTGTAGCCTGACAGTGGGGCTAGCCAGAACACCAAGGGCAGCAGATCTCCAGAGAGACCACAGGCAGTAACTGAGGGATGCCAGGAGTGGCGGTGTCCCTATGTACGAAGCTCTGCCTTGATCTCTTTTCTGTGGCCTTGTGCAAGGGACCACATCTGGCCTCACTTTCCTCATCTGCAAAACTGAGATGATATTCCTCACCCCCAAGGTCCTGTCCCAGGTGTTTGGCTATAGAGCCAAGTGTCCCCACATAGGACATGAGCTGCTGACCACATGTAATACAATAGTTGTTAGGCCCTGCACAGTGACACAGCCATCCTCCCCTTGCCCTGAGAATCACCTCAGAGTCTCTGGCTCCAGTAAGAGGGATGGATGGGTGTCCCCAAAGAGGCAGCACCCTAAGGGGAGCCCATCAAGAGAAGGTGAGCTGCACCACAGCATCCGGTGTCCCCAGGAGCAGCATGATAGGAAGTACCTATCTCTTAGCAGCCTGCATTTACTAAACTCTGACGTGCCAGTGCACTGGAGTGTTAGGAAGGCCCGAGGGTTGTGGATGCTGGCGCGAGAAAAATGGACATTTTCCTAAAGGGGCAGGGGAGCTGTGGAAGGGGTTTGTGCAAGAGATCAACACATCCATTTTGTCTTTAAGGGAGATTTCTCAGGGACTGGAGAAATGGCTCAGTAGACAAGAGGCTTTCTCCATAAGCAGGAGGATCCCAGACCCATACTTTAAAAAATGTCAGGAGTGGCCATGTCTGCCTATGACCCCAAAGCTGGGGGGTGGGTGGGGATAGAGACAGGATCTCTGGGGCTTGCTGGATCCAGGTTCAGTGAGAGACCATGCTTATTAGCAGGTAGAGAATGCTAGAGCAGGGCACCTGGTGTCTTCACACACATACAGGCATGAACAGGCATGTGTGCATGCATACAGAGAGAGAGAGAGAGAGAGAGAGAGAGCTGCCCATAACATACACCTGTATGTACATACACTGCACATGCACAAATGTGAATACAGACATCAGTTCTCATGTGTAATCTTCGAAGGCGTAGAGTCACAGGCCTTAAACTCCTTCTTGAATCTTCTGGTGTGAAATTGGTTCTCTTAGCAGCCTAGGAGAAGACCTCCTACCCTCCCTCCCACCAGGTCAAAACTCTCCCTTGGTTTCTGGAGAGACTAGGAGTGGATGTCAGGCCAGCCTAGGGGTCCTGGGGTTCCCATGGGGAAAGCCGAACAATCTTGAGAGGTGAGTGGCAAGTCAGTACTTAGAGAGATGTCCCCAGGTCAGCTACACCTCTCCTCCCGCACGGAGAACAAAGGGAACTCTGTGAGGCCTGTGGCACACACCTGGTTCCCTGTTCCAAGCTTACACCTGCTTCCCTAGGATACTAGGTTCAGGGAGGTGAAACACTGTGTCTAGAGTCAATGTCAGGAAGTGGCGGCAGTGACTTCAGTATTAAGGGATCAGGGAGAAAAAGGAGGGCAGCCCAAACACAGTTCTCTCATTCACCTACTAAACAGAAAAGCCAACGTTGCCACTGCAGTGTGCCCGGCCAATGGGCACCATCCAAACTCTGTGCCTGTTTGGAGCAGAAAACACATTTGAAAAGTGCTCCCAAGTGAGGCCAGGCTGAGAGCCTCTTGAGTCTGACTCTCACAGGTAAATTCTGGCCACAGGACATAATCCCCAGTGTCACAAAAGCTGGTGGCCCCTGAGACAGAGGGGGAAGGGTCCCCACCAGCCTCCTTACAGGAAGCCCTGGACTAGCATCCATGGTCCAACTTGGTCACCCCCAAAAGTGCATTTTAGGAGACTGGGGAGATGGCTCAGCAGTTAATAGCACTGGCTTCTCTTCCAGAGGACCCAGGTTCAGTTCCCAGCGCCTATATGGTGACTTACAACTATCTGAAACTCTAGTTTCAGGGAACTGAAAGTCCTCTTCGGGCCTCTAAGGGCACCAGGTACACAAGCAGACACACACACTCGTATAGGCAAAATGTTCATACACATATAATAATAATAATAATTCTTAAAGTACATTTTAGTTTCTGAAGTCAGGTGTGCAACTCCCTAAGAAGTAAGCACCTGTGCTGTGTCCTCTGAGGACACACAAGGAGAGACTGGCTGGGTCCAGCTCTTTAGTGGCATGAGAGGGTGTTACTTTGAAATGTTTCCCCTTCTAAAGTAGCATTAAAGTGACCTGGCATAGCCTAGCTGCATTGAAAATCCACATGTTACACCGAGTTTACGTGGGGATACTTAGGGGCAGGAAAGAGGCATTTTCCCTTCTCTTGCCTTTATTTCTAAATTGGTGATCTAATATATTAGGTGCCTTCTAAAGGGGTATACTGACTGGCCGGGGGCTTGAGATGGAAGCAGATGATCTGGAGTCTCACCTCAGCCTGTAGTTGGCAGCTGTTGGTCTTGGCAAGGCTGCAGGACTTCTCTGAGCCTCAATTTCCTTATTTATAAAGTGAGGAGGAAAGGAGCACTCTAGGTTCTTAGAGCAATAGTCGTAACACAGTTCAAGCTGAGAGTCAAGGAACAGCCTCCCAAAGCCCGCCACGAAACTGCAAGCAAGCTTGTCTTTTTCTCCGGGTCTGTTTCTCCCCCACCCCCCAAAAATGAGGACTCTGGGCCTGTCTTTCAGACTCACTCACCCTGCAGCCTCAAGGTACTCAGGATGCTCTAGTCCATGGAGGATGTGGGAACAGTGAGTGCTCCACAGTAGAACTCCTGGCCATCACACTCTCACCCCAGGGTCCACCCAAGAGAGAGACTTGCACATCACTGTGACCTCGATGCCCATTCAACCTACCCCTGTACTTTGTAGCCCAGGGATCCCAGACTTCATAAGACCCACTCCCCCAAACTGATGGTTCAGGTGATGTCAGCACCCAGCCAGTAGACATGGAGGAGGCTGTAGGCATCCCATCACCTGCTTGTTTGTGTCTCCACAGGTGAGTGGAGGAGCCTCCCCTCAAGAAGTCAGAGCTGTGCTCGTGGGCAGGCTGGCTCCGCTGTTCTGCTCCAAGGATTACATGTCCTTCAAACGCCCTTGCCCCTGTAAGTCTCTTCCTCGTCCGTCACTGTTGGGGTCCAGCTACTGCAGAGATAAAGGGTGAAACCACAAGGGTGGCGCTGGAATGTTTGGCCAAGGCACTGAGGGGAGTCCAGCCAGCCCTAATGTGGAGGGACTGAATCTGGGGTTCAGGGACAGGGACATAGACCATCCAGCATCTGCAGTGGGAAATTGAAAGTCACACTTTGTCCTGTTCCCAAAAGGCAGATCAAGGTTTCTCTGAGGTGCACTGATGCATTCTCCACCCACCCACAACGCCATGGCCAAGTAACTGTGAGAAGTGCTGGATGGGACATATTAGAAGCATGTTTGCCCCTGCCAGGCTATTCGGGGCCTTTAGCATGATTTTGTGCTGTAGTACAGTATGTGGTTTCTGTGGGAAACAAAAGCTTTAGGTTCTTTCAACACCTACATGCCAGCAAACACCGAATGGATTTGGGTCCTACAGAGTCTCTTCTCATGAATTGCCAGCGCGAGGAGTCCAAGTGCTAGACTAGCCAGGTGGGGACTCAAGATAACAGCCTCCATAGACCCTCCAGGTTGGCTCCACCCACTCATGCCACCTTCGTGGCTCCATAGAAGAAACGGCTTCCTCTCCTTACAGCCCTGGCATGACTTGTAATGTGGGGAGCAGGCCTAACCGCCAATCCCTTGTTGAGAAGTCGTGGCCGTGTGTTGAAGTGACATCAAAGGACACCACCCGATGCCTTGGTGGCCACACATACTGACTCTTCCCTCATCTCTCACTAAGGTCTGTGCCGTCCTAGGCTGAGGACATGTGTCTCACACAGTCACAGCCGCAGATGCTAACTCCTGAGGGAATTCCAGCGAAGGAGGGAGTGAGGGGGGAGCCTGCATGTTCCATGTGGATGGGATTCAGTCAGAATCTCGGCGGGATCCTCGCCATTGATGTTGCAGGCAAGAGGCCGGCTGTGGGCTCATCTGTCAAGAGTATATCGGGATGTGGTGAAACTTAGCCAGGTGCTGGTCACTCAGGGAAGGGGAGGCACAGGGGAGGAAAGAGGCTAGTCCAGTTATTTCTGATGCACTGTGATTTGTAAACTCAGAATATCCAGGTCATTATTGTTACAGCTGCCAGGGCAGACCCAGAAAACAAAAGCTCCTGTCCCAGGCCAGCTGCTACTCAAGGCCTGGGAATACCTGCCCTGCAGAGGACCAACATAGCTGGGTTTTTACCCTCCCTACCGGTGAGACAAGGTTGCTGGGAAACCAGGAGCTAAGAATGCTGAGTGTGGCAGGCTTTCTAGAACTTAAAAGCCTGGCTTAGTAGAAGCCATGGCCACCAGACAGCTCAGCCTCCTCCTGAGGACTCAAGCTTGTAGGCCACCCACAAGGAAGCAATTCCTGAATGTTTCTGGTCTACTTCTCCCACCCGCCACCCTGACAGGCCTAATGCCTGGTACACAAGAGGTGTCTAATAAGTGCATATCGAATGGATAGCTCCATAATGGAGCACTTTGGGTGAGGAGGAGCTGCAGGCAACTCTAAGGAGCAGAAGGTCTCAAATCACCCCCAGCTTGTCTGGGTCACACAGCCCTACCTCCGAGATGAAGGGGTGTCTAAGCAACTGGGCCTCCGAGAACTTGGAATACTGTGGGGCTCCTCAATTATCCAATCAACTCCTTCCTTTTCTTCAGAGTCAGCTGAGAATTGGCCCACCTTTCCCAGCACACTCCGTTTGCTTCACCGCGGCATCTGTCTACTTCCCCAGACTGTGCCCCACACATTTCCGTACTCAGTTGTATCTGACCCAGTTGGCTTCCACCTTCCTGACCCCTGACCCCTCCAAGCTTCTTCCGGCCACTCTGTTCACCCATGCTGTCCACCGTAGCCCCTTCGGCAGTGGCGAGAGGAAACTGCATCTGTCCCCGTTGCTCAGCCCCAGCGTCCAGCCCAGCCCCCTCCTTATTCCTCACAGCCAGGCTTCATTCTCACTCTGCTCTGGCTGCAGCTTCTGAGCCAGCACTTCCCAGGCTGTCTGTCCCAGCCTCTTCCTGGGTTCCTCTGCTTCCTACTGCACCCACCCCACCTCATACTCAACCTGCCTCAAACTAAACCATCCTTCCTTATATTGACTTAGGTACCACCGTTGACTTCAGCCCTCAGGCCAGAAATATAGAGTGACCCCCCCCCCCAGTCTCCCTGTTGAGCATATACCCATCAGTGCTGACTGCCCAGGGGAATCTTGGGGTTTCTGAGTGAGGTCAACAGTTCTCCGTTGGATCCCCTTGCTCCCATCTTCAGATACAATCTAGAAGTTGTTCACTTACCTTTATGCTTGCTTACCTGTCCACATCCCAGTAGAAGGAGAGATTCCAGAAAGCAGGTCTCCTTGGGCCTTGCCCTCTGGTTGTCCTTGGCACCAAGCTCACTGCCCAGCACCTAGTAGGTAGTAAGTGTTGGTTGAGCAAATGAGCAAGTGAATGAAGCCAGTGCCCTCTGGACTCTGCTACCCCATGCACACTGAAGGCTCTCACTCAGGTCCTGGGAGGTATGGTAGGGCAGAGGTACTTCAAAACTCCAGAGAGCCCACACACAGAAGCTCTCCGGAGCCAGACATGTGGGGAACACTGTAACCCTGGCACTTGGGAGGGTCATCACTACTTAAAGGCCAGCCTGGGCTACAGAGTGAGTTTGAGGCCAACTTGGACTACAGAATGAGACTCTGTCTCAAATTTTAAAACTTAAAAATAATAGAGAAAAGAAATACTTAGGAGGAATCCCAGGAGTGCCCATCTGGGGCCACACACTCCTTTTAAACATCTCTTTTCTAGTCTAGAGCTGCTCTGGGCCGTGAGAAACCTGGCAGAGACCACCAAGCAAGCTCACCTGATATTCTTGCCAGGTTGTGCAAAGAGGCTGCGGCCAGGGAACAGAGTAGGGGACAGCTTGTTCCCATTCATATCTCTGAGCCACTGGCCCCTGTGGTTTACAAGTGCAACCCACAGAAGGAAAACCAAGCCCAAAGGTTTCTCAAAGGAAGGGCTCCATCTTGGAGTCAGAGCTTGTGAAGCCTGCAGAGTGGATGGGTCACGTCTCCCTGGAACAAAAGGCAAGGTGGCTGGGTAAATGATGCTAAGCTGCCCCTGAAACCAGATATGCCAGCACCTGCAGACACTGGGAATGTGGCATGTTTCTCTGGCCTCCCAGAAGTAGGGAAGACATCAGCCACAAAAGGCTGGGCCATAGGTCTGTTAACTTCCAACCCCATCTTGCCTTCAGATATCTACACCTGTCTCTGCCCCTTGTAGGGGGGCCTCCCACAGCTCTCAGCAGCAACCCCACCCAGAAAATGAGAAGACGAGGCAGAGAGAAAACAAGAACAAGAAAGAGGAGGACAGGAAAACCCTGTTAGGGAAGACGAAGTTTTTGGCCATGTCGCTGCAAAAGGAAAGGGGGTTCCTCTACTTGAAGTGACGTCTGTGGGTCTTTCCCAGCCTGCCGAGGGCTTACCTGGAGCTGTGAGTGTGGAGGAGGCCTGGTGTTCCTCAGGAAGGCTGGGGGTGGAGGAATGGTTCCATCTGGCCCCTGCTGGGCAGAACAGCCTAGGATTCCCTGGGGACCCAGGCTCTTAGCACAGATGCCACAGACAGCCTCTTCGTTGTCATCTAGCAGATGACAGTGCCATGTAGCTCCCTGTGCAGTAGGGGAAGACCGCTTCCCTCTGGCCTCAAGGGACAGATCTGAAGGAGGAGGGGCTTTTGGGGGGGGAGGAATGGAGACTAAGCATGTAGCAAAGTGAAGTGAAGGAGGGGGAGACATGCCCTACTTATGGAGAAGACAAGTGGATACATCACTGTTAAGTTCATGCTGGTTGCCAGAGGCCTGGCAGAAACCACAGCCTGGCATCCCATACACCGATGGCGCTCCTCAGGGTAAGGGCAATGTTGGGTTGGAGTATGGGAATATCCTGGCACTGATACTTTCCAGCTGTATGGACTAGGGCAAACTACTCACCAGCCCAAACCTTCCGTTTGATCATCTGTAAAGTGGAAGCGGTAGAATCTTACAGTTTGCCGCTTGAGGTGCCACAGGGAGAACTGAACATGGTATCGATCAGGCTCTGAAAAGATGCTCAGGAAACTGTCCATCTGCCTTTCTCAGTATTAGTGATGTCTTTAGTGGTAGAGATGGGAAAACAGAGAGGCGAGGCTGTAGGGGCAGATTTGTTTTATGGACCATGTGTTAGCTTTCTGCTGTTGTGAAAAAATGTCTGAGGTAATTAACTTTAGGAGGATGTGGTTATTTGGTCATTATGCTTTGGGGCTCATGATTAGGCAGAACATCATAGCAAAGAGCATGTGATACAGGAATTCTGTTTATCTCATGACCGCAAGGAAACACTTGGATTTCCGGTATCCTCTTCAAGGGCACAACCCTAGTGATCTAACTTCTCTGGCAAGGCCCCACCATTTAAGAACTATGCCACTTCCCATCAATACCTATAGACTTTTTGGGAGAGAGTCACAGTACAGTGGTTCTTGGTTCTACTTGTTGTCACAGTTAACCTCTGCTACTATCAGCAAAAGGAAGGATTTGAGGGCAAAAGGGGAAAATAATGGAGCACACTCAGTCCACCATTTCTGATCCCAGAGCAGACATCACTAATCAATCATGGTACCCTTTCCCAGTGGGCCTGGATCTAAACTCAGAGTTCCTCTAAATGCATGCTGGTACTACCTAAAGATCATTAGTCTTCGTCCGTATCTTGGTGAAGCAAGGGACTAGAGGGGAAGGGACTTTAATTGTTGACCCCTGGGTCTCAGTTGCCTCACTTATAAAATGGGAGTTGGTAAGAGCATGCACGTCAGAGCTGCTGTGAGGACCCAATGACGTAGCATGGGGAAACCTTATAAGGCCTTAGGAGCCATATTTTCTGTGGCTGCCTCGCTTGCTTGAAGAAGTTCTACAAGGAAGGGTTAACATGCCCATTCCACACATGAGGAAACTGAGGCTTAAAGAGGTAAAGGAATTAGTTGGGGTGCTACAGCTAGAAGACGATGGGGTCAGGCCCAGGGTTATCGGGTCTCAGTTTTAACTGAACAACAGCTAGATAAATAAAGTGGAACCCAGCTTTTCCCATATTAAAAAAAAAAAAAAAAAGGCTGGGTGTGATGATGTGTGCTTATGATCCTAGCCCTGGAGAGGTGGCTACAAGAAAAGCCCTGGAGTTTTCTGACCAGCCAATCAGTGTGCTCCAAGTTCAGTGAAACACCTTACCTAAAAAAAAAAAAAAGCTAGAAAGGGATAGAGGAGACACGCAGGGCCAACCTCTGGCTTGAGCACACATATACACATACACTCACATGAGCATAAATTGTGTATTTATTTATAATGTAGGGGATGGTATGAAGCAAATACAGCAGGATGAGGTGGCAGGTAAAAAATGAATTCCACCTAATTCCCACTTCATTCCAATTCCAAGGGATCCGATGCCCATGGGTGTGCAGGCATGTGGTATATCAAACAGATACCTGCAGGCAAAGCATCCATTTACATAAAATTATCAAAAGCAGGAACATTGTTAGAGGAGGTGGTGGAACAGGGGCTTTCAGCGGGGAGACTGAGTCATGCAGGTGTCTTGAACTTGCTCTGAGCAGGAGGAGTCAGAAATGAGAGCAGGGATGGCTTGTTCCAGCATAGTGAGGACGGTGGGCCTGAAGAATATAGGAAAGGTACCATAGTTACCACATCAGCCATATGATGCAGGGCCTTGGAGGCCACTGTCAGCTTTTGCTTCCTGGGAATCTTTGGAGGATTACAAGCTGAGAAAAGCTTTGATCACCCTGGTCTGGTAGAAGAGGCAAGAGAGTGACCAAAGGAGAGGTTGTGGGTAGTCAGGAAGCTCAGAAGTAGAGCGGGACATAGTAGGAGAGCCCAGGACAAAGAAAAGGACAACAGGAGCAGCTGGAAAGCGAAACCATTCAGGTATAGAGCAGAGGAGAAGAAAGGACTCCCGAGTGGCAGTGCTTCGGGCTGAGCTTGCGGGAGCACAGCTCTGCAACTGGCTGAGCTGGGGAAACTCCTGGAACAGCTGGCAACCTGACTGAGCTGGCTTCTAAGGCACACTGTGTCCGAGGTGCTGTGTAGACACCAGGGTGGAGATGCCCGCAGATGGCTAGATATGTGAGCCTGGAGTTCAGGGATGAGTCTGCAGCCAGAGCTGTAAATTGGGGAGCTGTCAGTGTATGGATGCTGAGAGTCTGGATGAGCTCACTGACGGGACAAGTGTGGGAAGATGGGGAAGAGAAGGAACTTGATGGTGAGCATTGCGTTGGTGCGGGGCTAATGGTTTCCACACCTAGTGATCTTGCCAAGAGAAGTATGATCCCTCGAGCTGTCGCCCAAAGCCAAGTTTATAGAGAGGATGGCGTGCTCTCCAGCCAAGGCATGAGTAAGCACACTGCTGTTCCTCTGCCAAGGGCTGCCATGATTTAGCCACCCTGGCACTCGGCTCTCCCTGCACCTGGAACTGCTCGCGGGGCTCCGGAGAGACTGCTCATCCTCTGTGATGCCACCACAGACACAAGCAGCCTGTCTGCTTCAGAAACAAGAGAGCAGGTGCTGGAGGGGAAAGAACACCGGTCCAGGGACCCTGTGTCCCTGTGAGTGCCCACACCATCAGCTTCTAGAGGCTGTTCTTTGAGCCCACCCCTCTTCCTTAAGACTTGAGGATAGCTCCATCTGCAGGTGTTGAAGAACTCGTCCTTCTGCCCAGTGCCCTCCACAGGCCTCACTTGGTACCTCTCACACCCCAGCCTCCAACCAGGCTCCTGGCATTTTCAGCAGGAAAGGGTTGAAGGGTGGGATGGGGAGGAGGCCTGCCCTAATGTAGTGGTAGCATGTAGGTCTGAAGGAGCCAGGCTCAGCCAACACTGGAACAAACCTAGTTAGCTTACCTCTACTTAGCCACGTGAAATGGGATAATTAAGACCAGTTTACAGTGTGACCTGAGGGTTTGGTGAACACACTGAGTGTGTCAATAAGGTTGATTCTTTGTCTCTCTCTCCCTCTTTCTCTTTCTCCCTTTCCCTCTCCCTCCCTCCTTCTCTTTCTCCCTTTCCCTCTCCCTCCCTCCCTCTCCTTTCTTTCTTTTTTGAGTGTGCTCAATATGGTTGATTCCTCCCTCTCTGTCTCAGCTTTCTCTGTCTCTCTCTTTCTCCCTCTTTCTTTTATTTATTTATCTTTTGAAACAGGGTTTCTGTGTGTAGCTTCAGCTATCCTAGAACTCACTCTGTAGACCAGACTGGCCTTGAACTCGCAGAGGTCTTCCAGCCTCAGCCTCCTTAGTGCTGGGATTAAAGGCATGCGCCACCACTGTCTAGCCCACCCTGACTCTTAATCCCACAGTGATAGCGATAGACCTACACTCGGGATCCTTCCCTGCAGGATCCTTCTAAGACTGCCCCTCCCTGAAAAGAAGAATCTTCTCTCCCTTCCCATCAGCCCCAGCTTGGCACAGTGACTGTCTTGCAATTTTGACCAGCTGTCATCAGGACCTCCCCCTCCCCCACTGACTTCCTCTTGCCCAGACATAAAGCAGCTCCCTCAGCCTTGTAATGTAGGCTAGATAGAAGCCCTCTGCAGGAACTGTTCCTCTGGGGCCCTGTCCCAACCCCCCCTCATGTGGAAACTGAGTGCAGAGAAGGATCTGGATCCATGTCACAGAGCATGTGAGCTGATGTCATCCCAGTCTCCTGTTTTCCAGTTAAGTCAGGCTGCCACACAAAAGTCAGAAAGTGCCCTGAGAAAGAGGCTCCGCTCTGTTTTCTGGAGAGAGCAGAGTTCTTTGAAGCTGCAGCAGGGCAGCTTCAAAGGACAAAGGTTGTCATAGCAAGATCCCTACCCCTACCCTACATGCCCCTACTTATGTGACCCCCCCACACACACACACACATACCCCATCCTCACTTAAGAGGCCAAGGACAGTCAGAGAAGCCCACCTACTCCTGACAGGAGCAGCCTCACCCCACTTCAAGTTCCAGTTACAGGGAGTCTCCGCCTCTGGAGGGCTGGTGAACCTCTCCTACCCTGCTCAGTCTCTAGGGATTTTCTTTTTCTTTTTTTCTTTTTCTTTTTTTAAGCAGAAATGTCAGCCCACAAGAACCAATAATTAAAAATATTTAGGGGTTTTATGAGTAAATGATTAAACTACTGGTAGCTTTAAAATCACCGTGGTGAGAGTATTTACATTATGGAAACTGGCAAACTACATATCTGAGACCTTTCTATCTTCCTTCCTTTCTCCCTTCTGCTCTTTCTTCAATCACCCCTCCTTTTCTCCTTCCTTTCTCTTCTGTTTTTCCTTTCCCCCTCCCTCCCTCTTCTTTCTTTCATTCTTGCTTTCCTTTCTTTTCTTCTATGAAAGCTGCGTCGCCAGCCCTCCACAGAATCTTATGTGCATACAGAAAGGCGCAGCATCGCCAGTGTACAGCTCAAAGAAGCCTCACAAACTGAGCGTGCTCCTGCTGGGAAATGCGATCCTACCTGCACCCAGAACGCTTTCAAATGCTTCTCCACTCACTGATCTATGCCAATGGCAACTACAAATTGGTGTTGCCTATATGTCAGACTTTATTGGCATCATGCAACACATTCTTTTGCTCAACATTGTATTATACACTGTACCTTGTTGAGTATGATGAAGATCGTGTATTCGCTCTACCATATAGCATTCCTTTGTGTAAACATACCACACGTAACTCACCCATTCTACTCTAATGGGCATCTGGGTATTCTCCATTTTGAGATGATGAGTGAATAGCCATTCTGTGACTATTCTAGTACAATGATGTTCAACAGAATCTTCTCCAGTAATGAAAATGGTCTCTATCTTCATTGTTTGCTATAATCAACCCAAGCCACATGTGGCTACTGAGCATTTAGAAATGTGGCTAGTGTAACTGAAGAGCTGGATTTTAACTTTTTAATTAGTTTTTATTTAGTGTCTGCCCATCATCATCACACTATATGGCCCAATTGCGGTGAATATGTGGAGAAGACAACCCCTTTAGGAGCTGGAGCTTGGATGGTAGGATATACCTATATTTAGCTTTCACAGGTAAAAGCACTTCCAAAGTGGCTGTTCCAACCTGGCCTCTCAGCAGCAAATCTGAGACTTCTAACCACTCTATACCCTGACAACAGTGAGCGTGATCTAAGTTTTTCGTCTTAACCATTCAAGTAAGAAATAGATATGGTGTATGGGTGTTTTAGTTTTCATTTCTATGGTGACTTAGTATAGTACTTTGAACAGCCCCCTGTTAAAGGGCCTCTCAAGTCTTTTTCTCCTCGATGGTGTGCTTTTATTGCTGGCTTCTGGGCACTCTTTTACATTGTGAATGATTCCTCAGCTCAACATACTATTGCAAAAATTTTCCTGTGGGGATAGCCTCTGTTTTTCGTCTTGGTATCTTTGGATTAATAAAATATGCCTACTTTTCTTGTCCATAAAATATGTGTTAATTTTCACATTTACAACTATTGGGCTTATTCATGCTTAACTAAACTTGAGGTTATGAAATACCTTATTGTACTCCTTCGGTGTAGAGGGGTTTATCGCTGCCATTGCAAGAATAAAATCTTACAAATGTGAAAACCACGTTGAGCACCTTAAGTCACATAGCAATCTTGTGGAAGAGGTCTTATCTATTGCTACTGACTTTTCAGATTTCAGTACATACGTGTACGAGAGCACTCATGAAATGACTTAAGCTTTTCCGGAAACTTTCCTTTCTTTTCAAGGTAAAGAGAGCTCCCCAATACTTTAAAACATTTACAGTGATCCTGACGTTTTAAGGACACTAGAGGACGTGTGGCTATTACAGACGCATAGTATGCCATCAGCACACTGTCAGCAGTGGGGACAGTGGCATCCTGGAGGAGTGGGATGATCAATTATACCTGTAGTCATGATGCGCCGGCCTGTCTGCCAAGCGTAAAATCCAATTATCTACGTCAACATGACTATCAGCAACCCAGACAGTGTGCGGTTTACAGCTGGATTTGTATCGGCATGTGTTCTTTAAGTTCTTTTACAATATAGATTATGCTGAGTGTTAAGTAAAAACACCGAACTTTGGGAGAAGGGTGAGACTGATGTGCCCAGCATGGCTTAGTAAGTGTTTGGCTGGGGTCCCCTGTCAGGTTTTGTTCTACCTTAGCTCCTAAACTGGCCAGGTGAAGGTCTGTTCGTCCGTTTAAGTTAGTACCCAAGAAGATGCATTTCAGCTGTAGATGTGGGGTCTGACAGTGACTCAGTCAAGCCTGAAGCAGGTAGTGAGAGGTACCGGACACACTGATGATGGGAGCCGCCGTCATTCAGAGCCTCTCTGGGTGAACAGCACACACTTCCTGTCAGCTGTGGCTGAGGACTGCATATTGCTGTCTGAACAGGATTCCTGTGGGGCTTTTATCGTTTGAAGAAAGGCAGGCTGACTTGGGTTCTCTTGATGAACATGAGGCCTAGGTTTTAAAATTGGTTTTCCTGCATCATCACAGATGATGATGCAGTTAATGCTGTTTGACACTGAGCCGCCGTAATGGATGGCATGACTAATCGCTTGTGTATCCAGCGAAGAGCAAGCCTGTTAGAGTGAAAAGCTAATCATGGAAAAAGGATGATTCTTTGAAGACAAGAGAAAGGATTGTTTTCTATGTCAGTAGACAAACAGCTCGTGGAGGTGTTCCTCAGCGTCCTGGCACACATTGTTAATGATGACATATGTGAGAAGCCTTTTCTCAGCTTCCCTGCCTACTTCAGCTATGACCTTGACCCTGTTCACATCTCAATCCCTTGAGCAATCCTTCAACCCTCTCACTGTCCTACTCATCCCACTGTGTGGCCCAGATTTCCATCAGAGTTCTTTACTTCAACGTAGACCCATTGTATGTTTTCAATTGTTAGAACCTTTTGTGTCCTATATAAAAGTTCTAAAGTCATGAAGATATTTGTGGATTTTCCCGTTTCCAGTGTTATGGTTTTGCCCTTCACATGCATTTTTGTTTGGTTTTGCTGCTGTTGTTTTTGTTTTCAAGACAGTATTTCTCTGTGTAGCCTTGACTGACGTGGAAATCACTATGTAAACCAGGCTGGCCTCAAATTCAGAGATCCACCTGCCTCTGTCTCCCGGGTGCTGGGATTTAAGGTACGTGCCACCATACCCGATACCCCTTTCACATTTAGATCTGCATCTAAGAAATATCTTCAGGGTTTTAAGGTTTGATTCCATATATTGAGCACCTGTTACAAGCCAGGCATCCTGTTAGCCAATGAGTTGTGATTAGCTTATATCAGAGGACAGTGCTCCAGTTTTACAGATGAGACAAAGAGGCTCAAAGAGCTCAATGGCCCCAAGTAACCAGAGACACAGGCAGGATTTGAACCCATGACTTTTGATCTTGCTCTGTAACTTGGGTTGGCCTAGTTCACTTCCTACTAAGGATATATTAACTTCAGTACACAGCTAACCTTTCTGTGGTTGATTCTGGATACTGGGGAAACTTCGACAGACACAGAGACAAAATTCTACCACCTTTAACATGTCCAGGACATGTCCCAGGCAGGTCAGGACGTCAGGGGCAGCAACCGCGGAGCTGTAATTCCTCCTCTTGTATCAGGGTGCACAGGGCTTGGAGGAGACAGTGTGACATTTTTGTCATGTATCTTTCTATTGTGGGTGTCCACTTTAATCACACTATAGCCAAAGAACATACTTTATACTTTCCAATCCTTCTGAATTTACTGCTGCTCGTGCTGTGACCCACACATCGCAAAGAGTGTCTCACGTGTGCTTGGATAGTCCTGCAATCTTCAGTTGGTAAAGGGCCCCGTAAAGATGAATTCTGTCAAGCTGGTTGCTAGTGTGCTTCAAGCCTTCCAGATAGTCGCTGAGTTTCTAGATAGCTGTTGTGTTTGTTACTCACTGAGGTTGCGGCATTGCTATCCCTGTGACTTCTCAGTTCTGAGGGTGTTCTCGTTCATGTTTTAGGGGACTCCCTGTTCGGTACATGTGCCCAGCAATTATATCTTCGTCAGATACCGTTGACTTGGCACTAGGAAGTGCCCTCTTCCCCAGTAATATTTCTTGCCTTAAATTAAATTTTGTCTGAATTTAACGTAGTTAGGTCACCTAAGGCCAGTGAGATGGCTCAGTGAGTAAAGGTTCTTGCCACCAAGGCTGACATTCTGAGCCCCATCCCTGGGACTCACATGGAGGAAGGAGAGGGCCTATTCCCACAGGTTGTATTCTGACCTCAACACGAATGCTGTGGTGCGTGTATGCGTGTACATGCACAGAGACTAAACTATTTGTTTAATTCACTAAAAATGTGCAAACAAGTCACGCCAACTACTTACACGCTATTCCTTCCCCCATTATTTTTCACCTGTTTTGTTTTGTTTTGAATCTCACTAAAACGTGTTTCTTGTGGTCAGTGTGTAGTTAGTCTTGCCTTTTTATTCACTACGATACTCTCAGTTGCTTAAGCAAATTAATCCATACATATCTTTTTACAAACACAAATTAATGAAAATGTAAATAATGGACCAGTACAAGGACCTTTTTAATGTGTGCTTTCCTTTTGTCTAGTGTCTCTTTTGTCCATGTGTTCCTCCTTTATCTGTTTGGCATTAAGTAAACATGTTTAACTTACTGGTTGTATTCTTCTGGGATTTTTAAAAATTCTGTTAGTAATTGCTCTGAGGGTTATACCTGTCTCTTCTTGTATCACAATCTATTTCAGAATAGTAGTAACTCTATCCAGTTAACTAGGGAAACTTTGATCGAATGCACACACCCTCCATTTTGTTGTCTTTTATTGTCATAGTCAGCGCATCCATAAATAATGTGAACATAACAAAACGGCATTATAATTACTGTTGTAGAACCTTATGTCTTTCAAAGAAGCGAGGGGAAGAAATGAGGGGACTGGAGAGGTGGTTCAGCAATTAAGAGCACTTGCGAAGGACTGGCTCAGTTCCCAGCACTCGCACCCAGCACCAGGTGCATCTATCACCCCACTCAAGGGGACCCAGGGCCGCCTTCTGCCCTCCATGGGCACCCACAAAAACACACACACATACACACCAACAAGCTATTTTAAAGAGAATAAATGAGGAAGAATATACTTACAAAATCTTGTGTAATTATCTTTCCATTTTCCCTGGCCAGGACTTTGCATTTCCCCCTGGGGAACCGAGCTATCACCTGCTGTCACTTCTTCTTCAGCTTCAGTGTCTCTCCTGAGACAAATCTGCCAGCAGCCTCACCTCTTACTCTCGTTTATCTGGAAAGTCACTGATGTGCTTTCCGTTTTGAGGGAGTTTTGCTAATACAGAGCTCTTAATTAATGGTTAGCTTGACTGTGCCACTCCTCTGCCTCAGGTGCTCCACGATTTCTTTTTAGACTGTGAATCATGTTGGTGTCCCCTGTATGTGTTTTCAAATTTTTTGTCTTTGGCCTTCAGTAGTATGACTGACGTGTTGAAGTGTGGATCTCTTTATGTTTATTCTACTTGGGGTTTGCCGAGTTTCTTAGATGTGTAAAGCAGGTTACCAAATTGGGGCAAATTTGGTGTAAGTTTCTAAGGCTCTATTCATTTTTTTTCTTCTCTCTCTCTCTCTTTCTCCTGTGCTCTTTACATTGGGTGACATTCTGTTGATTTGTTTTCAAGTTTACCAGTTCTCCAGCACTCATCTGCTGATGAGTTTCACTAACAAATTCTTATTATCTTTTCTTGCCTCTGGCTGACTTTGAACTCACTATATAGCTGAGCATCCTTGTTAGCTTTACCTGTCCATTTGACACAACCTAAAATCATCTGAGAAGGGAGTTCTAACTGAGGAAAATTCTCAGATCAGATTGGCCTATGGATTTGTTTATGGGGGATTGTATTGTTAGCTGATATAGAAGGACCCAGCCCACTGTGGGTAACACCATTCCCTTGGCAAGTAGTCCTGGACACTATGAGAAAGCTAGCCAAGCCTGAGCTTGGGAGTGAGCAAGCAACATTCCTCTGGCTTCTGCTTCCACTTTCTGTTGAGTTTCTACCCTGACTTCCCTCAATAATAGATTGTAAACTTTAACCTGAAATTAACCATTTCCTCCCTAATTGCTTTTGGTCAATGTTTTGTCACAATAGAGAGGAATCTAGAAGACTGAGGATGGCATTAAACTCCTTGTCCTCCTGGCTTTAATTCCCAAGCACTGGGATTGCAAGTGTGTATTACCCTGCCTGGCTTCATCTAGTTCTCTATTATGGTTTGTCAAGATTTTCTGTTCCTTAGAGCATTGTAATCATACTTCCCTTAAGCTCTTTACATATACATAACTTCCTTGTTGAGTTACACATATTTCTAGCTGCTTTAAAGTTTTTGTCCATCTAGTCTGATATCTGAAAATACAGACATTTTATTGTCTGATTTTTGGTTTTTTTTAAATATTTTCTGACTATAAATTGTATTTTCCCGTTTCTTTATGCATGTTTTTGTTGACCATTGAACATTTTAGATAATGTACTAACTACAGAATCTTAGTTCTTATGCCACTGGACCTGTTGTTTGTCCAGTTGTTTAGCACATAGTTGGAACTGAGTTTTTAAAAATCAGTTTTTACCGCAACATACAGTTGCTGATGTTTCTACTTGCATTTTTCTTTCTTGGTTGTAGTCTTAAGATTTCCTTCCTTCTAGTTGACTGTTGTCTGCACAGCCCCAGAATTCACTCAAAGAACAGTCAGAGGTTTTACTCAAATGCCTTGTGATAATAAAACTTACTTACCCTCTCTGCTGATGAATTTGTAGTGTGAGGCCCAGGGAAACACTGACTCCCCAGGCAGGCTGTTTTCCATTTTCAGGCTCTCATTTTCAGTTCTCAGTAAGATTGCATCTGTTTACACACAAATAAAGACTTCATTAGCCTAAGACAGAGGTTCTCAGCCTGGATGGAGACCTCTTCGGGGAGGTCTCACAGGGGTCACCAAAGGGCATCAGAAAACATATGTTTATATTAAGATTCATAACAAAATTACAGTTATGAAGTAGCAATGAAAGTACTTTCTTGGTTGGGAGTTACCACAACATGAGGAACTTTATTAAAGGGATGCAGCATTAGGAAGGTTGAGGACCAGTGGCCTAAGAGATCTGGGCTCTTCTCCACTGGATGCCAGACAGTAGTCAACCCCAGGATATTTGGAGAGCTTCTCAGGCCCTTGAAGCTGACTCCCCAACCTCCTGCCCCTGTTCAGGAGCCAGCTAACCCACTAAGCCATTTCTTGCTATACTCAGAGTCACGACCTGAGGCTGGTGTAGCAGCTAGCCTGTTTATTCACCACTGCGACTGCTGCTTAAATAATAGCATCCTAAGTAAACTATACTGCCTTTTACCCACAGTATCAGGATCTGCTGGCTTCCACAGCCTGCCCCATTGAGGCCGACAGAGTTGGTAGGGGGCTGTGGGAAGCAATCCCAGGGAAGGGCTCCACAGATTCTCACTGTTCTTTCCTCAAGTGGAATTGAAATGGTATTCTGATAGTCATATCCAGATTTGTGGTTGCATTTATGGATTGTTTATATAATCTACCTACATGGTCTTGTGTAATTCACACAAACACCTTCAAGCATAATTACCTTAATTTGAGTGATGAGGACCATCTCTAGATGGAGATGAAAGAGAAAAGAGCAGGAAGTACTTTGAGGACAGTGATGAGTCTAGCAAAGAACAGAGAACTGCTGTGGCTTCTAGAAAAGTATATCTTTCAACCACAGCGCTGGTCTATAACAGCAGTTGGCTCAGAAAGAGGAAATGCAGCTTGTGAAACTGGTTCACTGGACTTCAAGTCCAGTGACTATTTCTGCAAACCAGAAATAAAATAGTGGTGAATAATGGCCAAATGGCAATGACGTGGGACTGAGCTAGCTAGAGAGACACCTGAACTCACTTTAGTGAGTTTATTTGAGAGGTAGGATGTGTCTAAATAGTAGAATAAATCACTCTGGGTTGATGTTTGTAGAATTATTAACAGCTTGTGGGTGGTCATATATATTTTCACAGACATATTTTGAACATGGTGGTTGAAAATGTTTTCGTTGGCGATGGCATGCTCTCCTGTCAACTCTGACTTGTAGACCAGATGGAGGCAGAGTTGCTCTGCTGATGTGGCAACAGAAAGCTCCATGACACACTGAGTTTCCACCCTCCCTCCATGTAGGACATCTGTTGGGGGATTTCTTGCTGTCCAGCTTCTTGCTGAGAGCTTCATTTCAATCTGATTCATAGTTACGTTACAAGCCTAGAATGTGCATGGAATTAGCACTTGGTGAGGAATGGTGAAGGATGCGTGAATGAATGGATAATGTATGAATAGGTGAGTGGATGATGGATGGATAAATCTGAGTAGATGGAAAGATCTACCCAGATGAAGGGATGAAGGGAAGTGTAGACATATAAATGGTGGATGAATGGATGATATGTAGGTGTGTGGAGGAATTGGTCGATAGATATATGATAGGTGGGTGGATGAATGGTTGATGAGTGAATGGCTCAGTAGATAAATAGACAAGTGAATGGTGGGTAGGTGGGTGAAGGGATGTGTTTATGGATGGATAAAGAGATGAATAGATGGATGAATGGATGGATGGTGGCTAAATGGATAGACAGATAAGTGGGTTATTAAGTAGATGCTGAGAGGATGCCTATACTGATAATGCCTGAGAGGGGAGATAATTTGCTAGTTGTGTGAATTAATAGAGAATTGGTGAATAAGTAGACAAGTTTATACTTCATTCCTTTCTTCCATAATATTCCCCACTCCTGATGTCACAAACAGAGCTTGCTATGACGTTAGTTAAATTCCTGTAGAGGTACTTCCCTATTGTAAGAAGAATTCTGAACAGCAGGTAGCCTTATCTCACACCTGTGGACTGAGGCAACACTCACACTCCCACCTGGAGCATACCATCTTCCCTGAGCTCTTCTAGGACCTAACTCCTCATGGTTCTGTCCGTGGTCCTCTCGCCTCTCATCCTGTCCTGTGTGTCGCCCATTGTGTCCTCTCCAAGATGTTTCTGACCTGCCACGCCCTTTGGTATCCTCCTGAAACATCTATTTCATGGCTGCATATCAGCAAGTGAGCTGAGATGTCTTTCAAGACAGCAGGAGAGGAGAGGTAAGAGTCCAAGTCAACAAGCTCTGTCCTTTGCACTCTCTCTGAGTCCCCTCAGGAAGCTGGGATCTTCTATCAGTGGAGAGTAGAGGAAGATGGCGCCTGTATCACATTCCCTCCATCCCTTCTACTGACTGCATGGCCACCCTGTCCATTTCTTCTGTGAAAAAAAAAATGCCCTGCTGAGTCTAGACCTAAGTGCACCTGTGACAAATGCTTTAGGAATTTTTGTGACAGGAGCCATCAGTCAGATCGATGTCCTTGCTTCCTCCTTTCTTTTTCTCACCAGCGTCTCTGGGAGAATGGGCGGGAGGATAGTAAAAAAAATGTTGACTCAGCACCATGGTGTCACATCCCTGAGGCTCAGCTAGCTGGGGGCTATAAGTAGGATTGCCTGTACTTCTTGAGACCTTTGGGCTTCCGTACTCAGCAAGGATTTAGTAGCAATGGTCTGCTACAGTTCTCCATACTAGAGTCAACCTTGCCCTAGGCTGCCTAACAGGGAGCTTGAATCTCGTTACCTCCTTTCATGGTTGTCAACCCCTCTCTTCCCTCTTAACCCCATTCACCTACCCTGCAAGAAGAACAGTTCACAGCAGACAGCAGGTCCAGGGAAGAATATGTCCAAAGTCACATAGTAAGTGAGTGTTAGAGCCAGGATAGAACAGACACTGCCCACCCCATACCCAGCCACTGTGTTCTGTTTTCCCAGTGTCTTAATCTGTTTATTGCTTTTTAAAAGTGAGGTTGATTACTTTACAATTATTTTTGTTCATGGTTTTCAGGCTGTAGTGTTGGCTTCCAAGAATCTTAAGAGAGAAGGATGGAGGGATGGTGGGAGATATGGGGGGCAGGGAGGGATAGAGGGGAAAGAAGGAATGAAGTGGCACTTGAGGGGGTTCATAAAACAATCATACGACCCATTCCCATATTACCTAACTTGCTCCAAGACCCTCCCAAGGGTGGTGTTCCATGACCTGTCTCCCATCCATTGCTCCCCACCTCTTAAAGATCACTGCTGCTCCCTGCTGTTACTTTGGGGCCCAACTTCTAGCACATAAACTTCTGAGGGGAAAAGCCATACCCAAAGCACAATGCCTGTTCTGTATGTCACTGATTCATGAACTTCCAGGCAAGCTTTAGTTTAGATCCCAGACCTGCATGCCATGGCTATACAATCTTAAGCATGGTACTTCAGGACCAGGGTAAAGTGCCTTCATCTGTAAATGGGGTGACAGTGGCATCTGCACAGATCATTTAAGACCTTCTGAGTTAGTATGAGTCCTAGCCCATCCATGGACCATCAGCCCAGAAGCACCAGAGCTAGCTTGTGCTTGACACACTAGTGGTCCATGGATCCAGGCAGCACCCCAGCCCTGTGGGCCCTCAGAACCCCATATACAGAATAGAACAATGCTAGGATGCCTCCAAAGCTTGCCCCAAGGACAGGTTAATGGAGCCAAGAAAGTCTCTACAGTATTAGGCTGTGGCCTCTAGTGCATCTGCCTAAGCCAAGGTCTGTGCTCTAGCCTGCACGGTGTGGGAGACTGTAATCAGCATCCTGCATCCACAGCTCTGTGCTTATGTGAACACTCCCCACCCCAGTATCAGATACAGCAGCCTCTTCACAAATCTCCTGTCTCCCATCATGCCCATCTGCCTCCAATTTTGCAGCCCACCAGCTCCCATAGAACACTCTGACCATGCTACTGTTTGCCCTTGGGCAAAGCACGGCCTCTTAATTTGACTTTTAAAAGCCCTCCTGGTCTGGCTCTGCTGGTGTCTCCAAGGTCACTCTCCATCAGTCTTCCCTGAAGCCTCTGCCTCCCATGATTTCTCACATACAATGACCCTCATCGGGGCCCCAAAGTTCTTGTGCAGTGCAACTTGCCAGATGAGTTTTATCATGAACTGGTGATCTTCCCTAGATTTGGACTCCTTCCTCAAGACTTGATCTTCTGTTGGGCATGGTGGTACATTCCTGTGATCTCAGTACTTGGGAGGCTGAAGCTGAAGGATCATGAGCTCCAGGCCAGTCTGGGATACATAGTAAGACACTACACAGTGTCCTGGAAGAGAAAGAAAAACCAAACAAAAATCCCACAAGACCTGATGAACTCTGTTCATCAGAGATGTGCATACTCCACCTAACTTGTGCGTATCTGTGGACCTTATAAATAGACTTGGAGAGTTGGGTGAGTGCTGGACAGGAGGAGAAGCCAATAGGTGAGTGAGAATGATACTCCTTCATCCTCCTCCAAGGCACACAGAGCAGTGAGTCACTGATTCCTCTTGGTGCCATTCAGGTGGCCCCTGAGCTTCCGTTCTGAGCTAGCAGAGGTGACTGACAGATAGAAAGGGTAGGTACCCACCCTCCAGAGGTGCCAAACCAAGGCCTCTTAGATCACAGCATCCTGAGCTGTAAAGTGCTCTGCCCCAAGCCCTGGCTCCACCCCCTTTAACCAGCCCTGCACCCCTGCTTTTTTATCTTAAGTTTGTGCCTCTGGGTGTCGCAGCACAGATTAAGTGAGCTAAACCATAGCAAATGCTCATCCTGTGAAAGCCACATACAGCACAATCAGCAATTGCAGGTCACCCAAGAGTCCCACTCTGCAGTCCAGAATGTCTCCAGATGTTCTGGAAACAATCCAGAGGTACAACATCCACAGCACAGTGGCCGGTGGCCCAGCCCTAGGCAGCTTTCTCTTCTGTGTGTTCCCACCTGAGACACATGAGCTCCTGCCTCTGGAAACTTGGTATCAATTAGCAATGTTCTGCTAACTCAGCCTGAGTATGCCTAGATGGCAGCCTGACAACACAGAAAATGGCCCAGAAACCAGGCATCAATTTAGGAGAAATTTCCCTTTCACAGGAAGCCATGGGCTCCCGGAATACAGCACCCGATGTCCACAGACCCTCATCTGAGTGTAGAGCAAGGGAGCTTTGGCTTCCCATTGGCCCAGATGCCTTTCTGTGGTGCCTATGGCCTTGGGGAAATCCCTTAATCTCCTCTCTGTGTCTGTTTCCTTACCTCTTACCTGGGGATCCCATCATTGAATGAAATGAAATTATTTCATAGACAGCCACCACTCCTGTGGCTCTGAGGGGTGGTGGTATTATCAGGGAATTGTGTGCACCTCTGGAGAAGTTGCCTGGAGAAGTCAGGGGCTGAGACAAAGATTGCTTCTTCCTCTGTCCTTGCTGCATCTGGTGCAGGGGACAGGGAGGCGGAGGTCTGAAGGGAGCTGTCATGTTATTGCTCTGCAGTCAAATTTATCTTCTTAATAAAATGGCCCTGAGTTTGAAATTGCAAGAGTTGCTCTCATAATTTAAAGCAGGCCTCCTCTCTGGGTGATGGTGACTGGGAGATTAATTTCCCAGCCAGCCATGCAGGAGACACTGGCACCAACTGGCTTCATCTGCAGGCATTGGAGACGCCATCTCCCACCCAGCCTGGAGTCCGAAGACAAGGCCAGACTTTCATCTCCTGCTTTGACAGGTGGAGGGAGGGACATCTTCAAGGTGGGCCCTCAGAGCTGGCACCTTGTTTGGCAGCAGGTTCTCCACAGTGAGCAAAGCAGACAGGACATATATACACATGTGCAGTCACACACACACACACACACACACACACACACACCTCTGTTTACAGCCTTTGCACCTGCAGCCCTGACAGTGACAGCTTTCTAGTATTGTGTACAGCTGCTTTAGATCGGGGTGTGACTTGTGTGTCCCCAGTCCTCTCCGCATCTGGGGGCGGGGGTCAGTCCAGAGCTCCACTTGGAAGCAAAATTCTTCCCCTGAGCTCCCTGTTCCCCAGTTGTGCACACCCCACATACCACATAGTCCCTGCCCTTGACTCTGAAGGTGAGAGGAAAAGCATAGCCATTGGTTTGGGAGGGGCGGGCATGTTGTATTGTGTCACACTAAGTGATTGACGGCCAGAAGCTCTGTCTCATGACCAGCTCTGGGCAGCTTAAGTCACTGCATGAAATGCCATGTCGAAATGGGTGCTGAGGCTGTCAAACAGGGAGGAGAACCATGATCGATTAGTGGCGCCTGTGACTGGCATTGATAAGAAATAGTGAAAGGCGTGCTATAGATTAGCCCCAAGTTGAGGTTTAAACAGCACAATTTAAAATGATTGCTTTGGAATGGGGGTGGGTGGGTGGGTGGATGGGTAGAGGGGAGTTTCACCTTTCATCTGTGCATCTTGAAGAAAAACAGAAAACAATAGCTGACAGTAAAAATGAGAGGTTGGCACTTCGTCTAAAATTCGAGCTGTTAAATAGAAGAGAAGCTGGATTCTAGCCTGATGGAAAACAGAGAGCCAGACAAGTCCACTGCAGTTCATTTAGTCATCCTGCAGATATTTAACGAGCATCTATTATGTGGCTGGCCCTTGATCAGGCGCTGCCGAGTCAGTGAATCAGGCAAGACAGATGGGTTGTCTGCCTTTAAGGGGCTAACACACTAGGAATGTGGGCAAGCAGCCCAAAGACGCAATAAACGAGTAGACAAAGGAGTAAGTGAGACATTCAGAGATCGTAGTGTCATTTGAGAAAGCGCATGCTGTGTAT
Organism: Psammomys obesus; assembly: GCF_907164565.1. NCBI lineage: Eukaryota > Metazoa > Chordata > Mammalia > Rodentia > Muridae > Psammomys > Psammomys obesus. Next base: position 20,861,298 of record NW_026596034.1, read on the forward strand.
GCTCTATGGCCAGGTCAAGTCAACCTGCCTCGTTTATGTTTATGAGGTGATTAATGTTATAAAATAACAGGTTCGTTTAGCTTACAGTTTTGAAGGTTCCAAGTACAAACGCACGGGGAAGCCAGCCAGGACCACTCCTTGACTGGCTCACCTCACTACATGGGTGATAATAGCGGGGAATGTATGTTGGTGCACACTTGTCTAGTCAGAGAAGAAAGTGAGAGAATCCACCAGAATCTCACATGGAGGATGTATCCTCAGTGACCTACAGACCTCCTGTGAGGCCCCACCTCCCAAAGGTTCCACACCTTCCAATAACACTACTGGATCTCCGAATTTAGCCATATCTGAGGGTGTGGCTTTTGAGGGAAAATCCAAAGACCGGGAAAGAAGAAGCCGTGTTCCATGTACTTTGGGGTTATTATGATATTATTTTGAATATTAATTTTGCACAGATGTGTTTTCATTTCCCTGGTAAATGCCTGGGAGGATAGTGGCTTGATCATCTGAGATTACGTTCAATCATTTCGGAAGGACCAGAACGCTTTTAGAAAACAGCCAGTAGCAACATGCAGACTCCCATGAGCAGTCTATTAGATTCTCACTCCTCCACAGTGGTCAGTGCCATTGATACTACTGATGACAGCCATCCAAGTAAGTTGCTGTGGCTCTGATTCGCATTTCAGCATCTTTTCTTTCTTTCATTTGGTTTGGGTTATTTGTTTGTTTGTTTGTTTGTTCAAGACATGGTCTCTGTCTAAGTCAGTGTTCTATTGCCGCAGCAACTCTTAAAAAGGAAAACATTTAACTGGGGCTGCCTTACAGTTTCAGAGGTTTAGTTGATCATTGTCATAGAAGGAAGTATGGCGGCATGCAGGCAGACATAGTGCTGGAGAGGTAGCTCAGAGCTCTATTTCCTGATCAGCAGGCAACAAGAAGAGAGAGAGGAAGACACTGGGCATAGCTTGGGGATTTGAAACCCCAAAGCCTACCCCAAGTGACACACTTCTCCCAAGGCCACACCTACTCCAACAAAGCCATACTTCCTAATCCCTGTCAAGTAGAACCACTTCGCTAATGAACAAGCATTAAATTATATGCGCCTGTGAGGGCCATTCCTACTCAAACCATCAGTCTCACTCTGTAGATCTGGCTGTCCTGGAGCTCACTATGTAGACAAGACTGGCCTTGAACTCTCTTAGATCTGCCAGCTTATGCCTCCCAAGCTGGGATTAAGAGCCTGTGCCACTACACCCAGCTTTTTCTTTCATCTTTTTTTTTTAATTTTAGTACATTTTCATATGTTTATTAGTCAGTTGTATTTTGGAGAAATGTCTATTCTGGTCAAGGCTTACTTCTAATGGTGCAATCTTTATATTACTGGTGTACTAATAGCTTTTTTTTATATTCTAGACTCTCACCCTCTGAGACAACTAATTCACAAACATTTCCCTCCCATTCTATGGACTGTTTTTTTTCCATTCCTTCATAATCTCCTTTGGTGCAAATGAGTTATAACTTTTATGTTCATCTGTTTTGCTTTGGTCTCTCATGCTTATGTTGTCATATCGAAGAATTGTTTGCCAAATCAGAAGTCAAAAAGTCAAGCACTGCCAAACTCATTTCGCTAGCGCTGTAGCAGGCGATTTTACTCTATAAATATTTTTTAAATGTTTTTTTCTTGTAATCCTTTTGTCTGGTTTTGGTATCCAGGTAAGGATGGCCTTACATAATGAGTTGGTAAGTATTCTCATCTAAACTATTATTTTTGAGAATCTGTGAAGTTTGACATTATATATATATAACATATATTATTTATTATTTGAATATTATTTATTATTATATATGAATAATCATTTAAACTATACACATGAATTTTATTATGACTGTTCACACATTGTGTGACTGTCATCACCATCCTCTCCAGAACTGTTTTTCATCTTCCAAAACTGAAACTTTGTACCTATTAAAGTTATTTATTCTTTAAATGTTTGAAACAATTTACCAATGAAACAGTCTCATGCTATATTTTTCCTTGTGGAATTGTTTTTATTAGCCACTAAGCCTCTCTAGTGATAAATATGCTTAAAGGTTCTGATTTCTCCTGGGTCTATTTGCTCAGTTTTGTATATTTCTAAGAATTTTCACATTCCATACAAGATAGCTAATTTTCTGGCAATTAAATGTTCACAGTATTCCTTGATAACTAAATTTCTGTTGGGTCTATGGTAATGCCCCCTCTTTCATTTCTGATTTTAGTATTTTGAACCTTCTCCTTCCATCCTCCTTTCCTTGGTCATTCTAGCTTAAGACTCACCTATTCTGTTCATTTAAAAAAAAAATAATAATAATAATAATAATAATGTATGGCCTCTCTGACTTTCTCTGTCTTTGTGTTTTCAGTCTCTATTTCACAAATTTCAATTGTAATCTTTTTTCCTTCCTTCTTCTTACGCAGACTTCAGTTTGCTCTTCTGTTTCCAGTATTTTAAGGTAGAAGCCATTTGTTGATTGGAGATCTTTTTTTTTTTTTTTTTTTTTTTAGTATAGGCACTTAAAGCTGCAGACTTCCTTAAGGTTAGCATCATCTCACAGAGTTTGATATGCTAGGTTTCACTATAACTCAACCTATGCTTGACTTTCCCCTATGTCTTTCTCTCTGATTTGTTATTTACTTATTTGGTATGTTGCTTAATTTCTACATTTTTAAATTTTCATAAATTTCTTGGTGTTATTCACTTCTAATCTTCGTTGTAATCAAAGAACATGGCTTGTATCATTTTGATGATTTTTAAATCAACTGGGGTTTATCTTACATCCTAGCATATGGCTCATTCTGGAGAATATAGCCTTATGCTGCAGAAGAATGCATATTCTGTTAGGTGGAGGGTTGTGGGTGTATGTTAAGTCTAATTTCTTTATAATTTCATGCATCTTATATTTTATTTTTATCTTTTAATTAATTGTTCATTTGTTGGCTGGCTGGTTCATTAGTTGGTTGGTGAGAGGATCTTACCATGTGGCCTAGGCTGGCCTTGAACTTATGATTCTTCTGGGCTGGGATTATAGGTATGTACCACTACACCTGGCTTCTAGCTAATTTTATAGAAAATGGAGTACTGCAGTTCCCGCTGATGTTGCACTGTGTCTATTTCCTCTCAGTGTTTTAGCCTTTGCTTAAAGTATTTTGGGACTCTGCTGTTAAGTAAATATATGTTTGTAGTTTTTGTGGCTCCGTGATGGATTAACCCTTTTATTGTAAGATTTTTTTTCTAGTGACTTTGTTTTGAAGTCTCTTTTTTCTTAATTATTACAGCCACTCCAACCATCTTATAATTATGTTTTCATATTATATATTTTTCCATTCTTTCACTCTTAATTCTGGTTCTCTATACTGCCTATAGAAAGTAACATAGTTATGGGTTTTTGCCCAGACTGATAGTCTCTTGGTCTGATTAGTTAATCAGATCACATTCAGCATGACAGTTGATACAGCTGTATCATTTTACTTTTGTCTGTGTGTTTCATGTCTTTTCCCCTTTCATTTCTCCTTTTTGCTATAACCAAATACTTTGTAGTATAATATTTGAATCTCTTTAAAAGATTCTCCACCATATTTATTTAGTGATTTTTCTAGGGCTTACCACACACGTCTACCAAAGCTACCTCTTATTTACACAGATTAACCCCAGTGAGAATCAAGTTCCTCACAGTATAACATAACTCACTTCTCTTAGCTTCCCTTATTGTTGTAATGCACCACCCCACCCCCAGCTTCTCATCCATCTCCATCTGACTTAGTGAGGGAACCACAGCCCAGAGAGAGCCGGCCTCAGTTACATTTTAGCACGTGAGTTATCCAATAGCTCTTGGTCTCAGTGTCTTCATACTGAATGGGAAGATTTAGATGAACCTAACCTCAGAGAAGTGAGATCTTAGCGCTGAGCCTGCATCTAGTAGGGCCTCTGAAAACTGGCCAGTGTTTTGCCCTCACAGAATCCCAGGCATCAATTTACATAGGCATTTTCATGGCAGAGAATCAAAAAGTGTGCATGTGGACTAGAGGGATGGCTCGGTGGTTAAAGCACTTGCCACGCAAGCTTGGGGACTGGAGTTCAGGTCCTTAGAACCCATATAAATGCTGAGCAGGTTGGGAAACCGTATAATCCCAACCTCAGAAGTTACAGACAGAGAATTCTCAGAGTCAGCTGACTCCTGAAACTAGCCATCTCCGTTGCCCTATCTGAGGTTTCCTGTCTGTGGGTTAGACGGGCTCCTGGAGCAGAAGAGCCAGGGGAAATGAAGGAGGGTAACCCACAAACACCGAAGCCCTTAAGAGCAGCTGGGTAGAGCAGCAGGAACAACCAGGACAAAAAGCCTGACCCTGACTATCCTCTACTTATTAAGGGATAAATGGCCCCCAGGGCAGCCTTGTTGAAGGAGGAAGGTGTGTGGCAGGCCTGGGAACCAGCTCAGTGTCCCTTCTCTCTGTCCACAGTAGCACGATACAACCGTACCAGCTACTTCTACCCAACCACATTCTCCGAGAGTTCTGAGCACAGCCACCTGCTGGTGTCTCCAGTGCTGGTGGCAAGTGCTGTCATAGGTGTGGTCATCACCCTCTCCTGCATCACCATCATTGTGGGGAGCATCAGAAGGGACAGACAGGCCCGGATCCAGCGACACCACCATCGCCACCGCCGCCACCATCACCATCACCGTCGCCACCGCCACCGCCACCAAGAGTACGAACAAGGCCACGGTGAGCTCTGGGTCATGCTACTCATGCCGCTGTTAGGAGGTGTTCATGGGATGGAATCTCTGCTTTAGGGTCAGGGAAGTATCCTGGTCCATCAGGAAGAGCTCACAAGTATCCATTATCATAGCAGGAAAGGCCTGTGGTCTGCCAAGTGAAGAACCCTAGGAAGAAGCTGAAAGCCAGTTGGAAAGTGTGTCATATTCCTCAACCCCTGCCACTGTTGTTTCATGCCATATTGACACTGGTCCAGCTGGTATCTGGATGGATGCATGCATGGATGCATGAAGAGATGGGTGCATGGAGAGATGGATGCATGGAAAGATGGATTTGTGAGTAGGTAGGTAGGTGGGTAGGTAGATGATAGGATGAATGGAGAGATAATTAGGTGGGTGGGTGGGTAGGAGGGTAAATAGACAGATAGGTGGATAGACAAATGGAGAGATGGATGAATAGAGAATGAGTAAAAAGATAGATGAGTGATGATATGGAAGGCTGGGTGAGTGAGTGAGTGAGTGAGCGAATAAATGGGTAGATAGGTGGATATGTGGATAAGTAGAAGGATATGTTTGTAGATGAGCAGATGGATGAGAAGGAATGGTTGGTGAATGAGTGCACAGGTAAGTGGAGATATGGATGAGAGGAGAGATGAATGGATGGATGAATGAATGGATGCATGGAAAGATGGATGGATGGAAATATGGGTTTTTGAGTAGGTAGGTAGATGGGTGATAAGATGAATGGAGAGAAAGATGGATGGGTGAAAGAATGGACAGAGAGGGATTGATGGGTGGAATAAGGCAGTAGAGGAATGGGTGCATAAGGGATTGAAAGCATAGATCAGTAGATAGATGGGTAGAGGGAATAGATAGATAAATGGGTATGATAGATAGACAAATTAAGAAATAGATGAATAGAGGGTAGGAGGATGGATTTACAGGTGGATTGAGTGGTATGCTTAAGTAAGAAAGATAAGGCTGGGTGAGTAAAAAATGGAAAGATGGATAAATGAGAACTTAGGCACAGGTGGGAGTGTGCTAGGATGAGGAGATACAAATATATGGATGAATGGATGATGGAGCAGTGAAAATATATCACTGAAAGCCCACAAAGAACAACAAACTATTTCAGGATTTCTTGATGGCTATTTGGGACAGGGAGACCAGTCCCAGGAGTGTCTACCTTGTCAGAATGCATGGACTTTACAGAACAGGGCCACCTGACTCTATCTCATTCCTGGCAAGGACTGCCAATGGTCTAAATGAAGCAGAATGGTTCAATTATGAACCAGTGTTCCATGGCAGGAACAGGGCCTACAAGAGCTGGCACAGGGGCAGCCTGGGCCACTACTCACTAGAGACCTCCTGCCCCCACGGGTGTGGGGGGAGCAGACACAGGCTTCCCTATGAAGTGGAGGACCCTGGGAGGCCTCTCACTATAGTTGAAGTTTTTGTGGGCCTTGGAGGGCCTTCCCCATCCAAGGCAGGAGGAGCCTGGAGGCAAGGAAGAACCAGCAGGGCTGGGCCACCTGTTAGCAGTTAAGGGACACCTGGAGGTAGCATAGAGGACAACAGGAAAGAACACCTGCTGATCCGTGGAGCTCTCTTTGCATACTCTCATAATCCAAAATCCTCCTTGGGCAGTCTTGAGTGGCTGGCTTTCCTACCCACCTCAATTCGCTGATCAAAATTGAGGTTGGAGCAGTTGCTCATCAGATCCGGGTCACCCTCTTGCAAGAGTCAGATTAGACATGTGAGCCCTCAGACTGACCCCTGCACAGCCCTAAAGGACCACCTGTGGGCATAGGGCTGGGTCCAGCAGACACTTGGATGCCAAGGGCCCTTCAGACCTAGCTGTTGCTCCTCTGGAAAAGTCTAGAGAGAAGGAAGAGGCCAAACCTTAGACAATGCCGAGAGGTGTGTCAGTGGAAGAAAGATGGCCAATTAGTGACATGCTCTCAGCTAGGACTAGAAAGAAAAGTCAGCAGGTTTGCATGGACAGACAAGAAAACTCAGCCAGCCTAGACCCCATAGGACAAGCTCTCCCTGGGAGACAAGTTAAGAGCAGAGCCCATACCAGGCTGACATGACCTACCCTCCCATGAGGAGCCCAGGTACTACTTTAACTCTTCTCCATCCTGGCAAATCCAGTTCATCCCTCATGTCCTCCTGCTCCTTCCACTCAGCCCCTGCTTCCCCATGACCCTGCTCATGCTCTTTCAGCATCTACCCTCTCCAACATGCTTTGGCCCTGCCATTATTCTGAAGCTGCCCAGGGCCTGGCTCAAAGGCTACTTACGTCCTGTGAGAAACATCCTCAGCCCTCCTTATCCCTACCAGGAAAAGTGAAGCAGAACACATACGCACCTTCTTCCTTGTCCTCATACCCAGACCTCCAGCCTGTCACAGAGGTGACAGCCACAAAGGCAGGGCCTGTATGTGGTTCGCCCCACCTGCACCCAGCCCAGAGAAGGTTTTTCAGAGGCTATATGGAAGGAGGGACCTTCATGAGTCTTTGTGGCAAGGCTTAGAAGTGGGTTGAGTACTATAGTTCCCCAGCCAGGGATGGGGAGACAAGGAAAGCAATAATTTCCAGCTCTGCAAGTGGATCCCAGCCTGCATGAGCCTGGAGAGCCTCTGGGCAGTGCTGGCAAAACAGGACCCCGGCTCCAGTGCCCAGTGGCTCTGGCCTAGTTTCTATTCTATTGTTTTGTCTCATCTTTCCTGGCTTTCCTCTCCCACCTCCTTCCAAGCTCTTCTGAAGGGGAAAGAATCTCAGCTGAGCTCCTTTTCCACAGCCTGTTATTGGGTTTATTTTTTTTTTCTAGTAGAAAGTATGTACTCATTATAGAAAACCTTAAAAATACAGGAAATATGGAGGATTAAATAAGGGTCATGACCTGCCAGACAGGCAGAACCACCAATAATGAATGGATGTGTCTGCAGTATTTTCCTCTGAGAGTTTTCTTGACTCCCATGAGTAACTCCAGAATTGGACCTGTGGATATGGTTTCTGATCTAGATTCTTCCGTTACTGTTGGATCAAGAGTAAGGAGAAGTCTATGTGGGGAGTAGGAGCTGAGCACGCCTGCCTCTTCTCTCCTAGTTCTGTACTTATCAAAGCTTAGCACTTCCACCCAGTGCCAAGGCTGCCCTGGGCTAAGCTCTGATCCATCCTGGAGGCTCCTCAGGATAGGACAAGCCTTGTCCTCCCCGAACTGCACACACAGTTCTCGCATTGTGGCGGAGTTGCTCAGGATGGGGGCAGCTGTGTGTGGTAAGGAGGTGGTCACATGAGGACTTCCGAGCCTTGGATGGATCGCCGCTGTGCGGGAAGTCCCTAGCACTGCCTTCGATTCTGTTCTCCACAGACTCCGGAGGACCCTCACAGGGCCACGCCAGCCACAGGATGCCCCGCGCCTGCAGCCCTGCCGAGGACTGGCCCCCGCCCGTGGATTTCAGTTCTGATGGAGATGTGGATGTCACAGTGCTCAGGGAGCTGTACCCAGATTCCCCACCAGGGTAAGGAGGCCCCGTGGTGGGGAGAGCAGGGGGCCCCCTGGATATAAAGATCTCCCACCCAGGGAAAGAACCTCAGCTCCCCGTGTATAAATACAAAAGGATTCTAGTTGGCTTGGCCACAGCCTCTTCCCGCCGGCCAAATAAGTCCCCTTGAGGATGGAGATTGTCATCAGGATGGACTACAGACACTAGCCGGGCTTCTTCAGGCTGACGGGTGATGGGGAGGGAAGCCTCATGGTTTGAGGGTAGTCTCATGACAGTTTTCGTAAGCTTCAATAAGTTCCTCCGGGGATCTCCCTAGGGACATGAATGGTGGGATGGTCGGGATCGTGGCCATGGGATCAGTATCCATTTAGGGAGAAAAATCTGTAGAGCTTCTATTTGTGACACCAGGATCTTGCCCACCCCAGGATCAGTCTTTTTCTTTTTCTTTTTTTTTTTTTTTTTTTCAGGATCAGTCTTTTTCACACACGATGGTCATAGCCACAGAGTCCTTGACTCTAGCCCCTATCATCTGTTGGGTCTGTTGTGTGCTGTGTGGTCAGCCTGCCTTTCCAGTCTTGTCCCCACCTTCTGCACACCCTTGCCTTAGGCACATCTAGGCCCCAATCTCAGTTAGCCCAGGCAGGATGGACTCTCATCAGACAATCCCTGTCTGATATGAACCTAAATAGCCCTGACTCACAGAGAGCCCCACTGCCTCCCAAACTCTATGCCTGTGCACCTTTACATCCAATCAAAGTAGCCCCCATTGGCCTCGTCCTTTAGATGAACCACAAGGACAGAGGAACATCCCACAGTGCCCTTCCCCAACTAGTTACATTCCTTCCCCATACAAATTAAAGCAACAGAGCTTCCTGGGGGACAGGGAGGTGAGCATGTTCTCAAGGCACATCCTCAGGGGCTCTAGAGTTGTCGTCCCACGCTCAACCATGACCCCCAGCTACCCACAGTGCCTTCTTGCTACCAAGAAAAATCCCACCCTACTTTACACAAGGAAATAGAGTGTAGAGTCCGCTGTTCCTCTGCTCTTGGGGTGGGACATCTAGATCCCCAGATTCCAAAACCCACCCATTAGGACAGGAATTATAATGGCCAGCCCTCACTGGGGATTTGCGGCCTGTGAAGTGATGGTGCCTTCTTGGGCTTTGAGTTCTTCCAGCCACCTGCAGTCACCACCGTTTAGAACAGTGGGTCAGAGCCCTGTCATTTTCCCCACCGTAGACCTTGATCCTAACAAATACGTTGTTTTCCCTCCAACCAGGGGCTCTGGGAGGAGCAGCAGGTGCTCTTAACCCTACAGCTATGGTTTCAGGGGACAGGGGCTCCTACCAGGCCTATTCATGACACCTAACCTGGGACTTTTCTCTAGACAGAGTCTGCTCTTGCTCCAGGGAATCTAAATCCCTCCCCATGAGAGAGGGGTGTAGGGGCTTGCTTGGGTTCACATGGGATGTGAGGGTAATGTCTGCCCCAGGATGCATATCTTAAGGGTGTCAGTCTGTCCTCCCTGGGGACTAGCATGGTCCCGTTAAAGCCAGCATGTGTGAGGCTGGCTATCTTCTGCAATCAGGGCAGCTCCTCACCACACAGAATATATACTCTTCCACTTGCCCTAGGGCCTTGGGATCCATAACTCCCTGAGTGAAAACTCTTCTCTCGCAGCTATGAGGAGTGCGTGGGACCAGGGGCCACTCAGCTGTATGTCCCCACAGATGCACCACCACCCTACTCGCTGACCGACTCCTGTCCCATGCTGAATGGCACCCTTGACTCAGGCAGTGGCCACGGCCAACATCAGCAGTGGGAGCAGCGGGCCCAGGGCCAGAGTGGCCTCCACACTGTCTCCGTGGACATGCTGCCACCTTATGAAGCTGTGTGTGGAGCAGGCTCCCCATCTGATCTGCTGCCGTTGCCGGGACCAGAACCACAGCCAAGTAACTCCCAGGGCTTACCCACCCCAACCCAGGTTCTAGCCACCAGCCCTGAGAGGGTCGTGTGAGTGACCTCGGTCCTTCCAGGCTACCGTGTCTCCTCCAGGCACACCGGTGCACACACAGCTCATGCACGTGCTGATATATGACTATAAACACATACGGACATACCCCAAGGGCACACATGACACCTCCCACACTTATTTAAACACCTGAATATACACAGGTCCCACTACCACACAAACTCACCTAGGAAGGTTCTCTTGAGATGACGTGCCCCCTAACTGGTGTCTCTTCCTCCCCAGTGTGGTGCCTGGTGGCAGCACCTCTCTGAACTGTGCTGGGCAGAGGTGAGACAGAAAGTCCTACTTTCTTCCCCCTCCCCCAGCCTCCTCTAGGCTGTGGCCACACTCTGACTCTCCTGCAGAAACTGCTTGGTCAGCTTCCTGCCACAACCCCTACCCCAGGGCTTGTCCCACTGGGAGCTGAGACAGGTTCCAACGAGGTCCCACTATGCACCGTGCCTCTCACCTCCAGGGCAGAAGAGCCACAGTGTCAACCATCCTGCCACCTGCAGGGTGGATAGGAACAGGTGTGGTGGCTTAGGTCATCCTCGAAGCCGTCGAGCCTCTCCCTGTCTCAGTATCCTCAGTTTGGCGGTGCTAGTCGGCTCAGCCACCCACCCCAAGTCACAAGGGGAGGACAGACCCTTGGGCACGTGTCACGGAGGAGCACCACAGTTCTTCCCATGTCCATGACAGCACTGAGAGCTCAAGGGAGACGGGGTGCAGGTAGCCTCACCACAGTGCTGCCTAGACACCAGTCAGAGGCTCAGAAACTTCCCACTGCTCAGTAAACAGCCGGTCCTGATAGCCTGAGTCCAAGAGGTTTCAAGTCGACCCAAGAACCAGCGCTGTCATCCGGGGTGGCAACTGGGGACTGAGTTGATGAATTCTGGACTTGCCTCTCTGGGACATATGCAGAGACAAAAAAATAAAAGGAATATGGACTCCGCCAAAAAAAAATCACCATGCTACTATGAGAAGACCAGTGTCTGCTGCCAACATGCCGTCACAGAAGCAGGTGTGTGGAGACAGCCGGTTGGATAGGGCTCAGATACTAGCCTGTGAGCTCCAGCAATCTCCATCAAAGACTACATAAGGTGGCAGAGGTGATCTCTGAAGACCCAGCTTGCCAAAGCTAAGCATCTTTAAGGAATGTCCTGCTAGCACTGCTGCTTGCAGGGAGCAAGACACCCTCCCTCCACCACTCCCTACCTTTGTCACTCATGCCAAAGCAGCAGACCCATTGATTCCCCCCCCCCCAATTTCAATTCCTCCAACGAAGGGCTAAGAAAATTCAGCAACCCCTTTCTTAAGCAGAGGGGTGGCAAGGACAGCTACCTTGCATTTTATTTTCTATAGAAATAGCATTTATTCTAATGCAGAGCTGAAAGGGACCCCACCCACAGGTTCTGTGGCACCCTGCAAGCACCCTAGAGTCACAGGCTCCGCCTTGGGGAGGAAACCTGGTTTACAAGCAGTTTGGCCACCTTTGTGGTGTTCTGCGTTCTAGACAAAAAAACGTCTGTCTGCTGTACTGTATAGCCTTTAAAATGCAGCCCAGGGATGAGAAACACAGCCTATTTCTATAGCTCTGGAAAGTGCTAGGGGAGAAAAACATCCCTGCCTGCTCATCATGTTGGAGGGATCTACAGAACAGCTTTTCTCCTCCCTAGACTAGGCTGAGTAAGCAGCAATGTATCTTTTTTGTATTCAAAATAAATACATCATACCAAACAAAGATGTAGAAAGAAGTAACACTTTCAAGGAATGCATGGGGGATCTCGCTGGCTGCAAACTGAGAAGAAAGGAACCCTCTAAACGGAAGCAGTCTTAAATCTGCCTCTGGACATTGTCATGCCCAGTTTGGCTATTTCTCAGGTTTGAGCCCTGAGGTCCCTCTCCTGTAGAGAGGGACATTTGTAATGCTAGTCTCATAGGACTTCCTTTTTTGTTTGTTTGTTTGTTTCTCTGCTTTTATTTGGGTTTTGGAAACAATATGTTGATATGTAGCCCAGCTCCCAATCCTCCTGTCTCTGCTCCCCTAGTTCCTGGAGACCTCTCTAAGTTTAGACTGGCTGACCAGGCAAGTCTCTAAAACCTCCTGTTGCCACCCCACTCCTGCCGATGCTACTGCGCTTGGCTTTTTCTGTGGTCGTGGGCATCTGAACTCAGGTCCTCCTGCTTTACAGCAGGTGCTTTACCTACTAAGCCACCTCCCCTGACCCTTCTTACATTTCTTTTTGCCTCACTGAAACATGGGATCACTTCTCCAAGACCTGTCTGATGTCACTGAGAATACAGTGAGCCACCAACTTCAGGACTTGACTCATACCTACCACCTTTTGGCCTTCAGTACTCCAAAGGCTTATCCTTCCAAGAAAAATAGGAAATGGTATCCAGTCAGAAATATGCTCCTTGCTCCCCTCTACAGAAACACTCCTCTTTCCTAGAGCCCTTCAGACGGAAGGTTTGCCTGGTAACCTCTTTACACACGGAGCCTGACTTCTTTTCTAGGATACAATTTCCTTCTATTAAAATTCCAGTGCACCAGAATAGGCCTAGACCCCAAGATCACACCCTAAAATGGGGGTGTGATTGTGAGACAAGGACCCACAGGCTCCTTCTGGAAATCCCATGTCCCTGCTGGAGAAATGAAGGCCAACTGTCCAGCACTGTCCATGCTCAAGCACACACTGCCACCTGCTGGTCCTCTACTGTCACTGCTCATAGTCACAGAGTCCATCCTAGAATGAGGAAGTCAAGTCCCTTCTTTTACTTTAATCCCACAGCCTTGGGACACTCAGAGCTGTATGCTGAGCCTGATGCTTGGATCCCGGGCTTATCTCCTACCACTGAGATGTTCTGTGAGGTTGAACTTATTCGTGCATTTTCTAGAGGAGACTCTGTCCCTCAGTCTCACTTTCTGCAAGTTCCTGTTGGCCATGCTCTCTTCTCTCTGTAAAATATTTGCCCCTCTGTTCTACAAGCTACTATGCTCCACTCTGGGGATCTTCCTCCTTCATGGTGATGATATCTAGCCACGTGCTGACCCCCACCCAGACCACCTACACTGACACTCATTTTAAATACTTAAAACTCCAGGAACTATCAGCCTCTTGGTTCTCCCTGTCTCTTCCATCCACATACCCCTCGGGCTGAGGACATCATGCTTACGACTGCATGGTCCTACAAGGAGTCTGACTCCTCTCTTTGCCAGGAAACAAGACCTAAGGAGAACAACTGGGTGCCTAGAATCCCCAGGAAATGGCATGTGGTGGTCCATTACTCGGGTGGTATGCCAGGAGGAAGCACGAGCAGCCCCTGGGATGTTGTCAAAAGGCTGGTCAGGGAAATGGCCTCAGGGAAGTAAAAGAAAGGGAAGGAAGCCTGGGAGGATATAGACCACCAAAACTCTCCCACTGGTAAGATGGGAGACACCATGCGTGGAAGGCCTCAGTGTCAGGCTTCCGGGAGGTGACAGATGTGTGTCTCTCATACCTGGCATCTGCAGGGCAGGCTCTTCTGATCAGAGGAGGACTTCACACAGGGAAGTCACAGCTTCCTTGTTTGGCCGACAAAGTTGTACAGTGGCTGAGTCATTACGGGTGGACACAGAAAGTCCCAGGCTTTGGATAGCACAGAAGTCCATGGCTACCTCGTGCAACATCCACCACCATCGGGTCAAGCCTGCATTCATACACAAACCAAGTCTGTGCAGCTAGGTAACCCGCCCCCCTCCACATGCATGCACACATGCACACACGGCACCAGTGCCTAACGCCCTCCTCCTATGGCCTCAGACACATTTATTCGGACAGCCTCGGTGCCCACATCAGCATCCCTTTGGTGCAGTGCTCCCAGCTGCAAGCCCAGGTGTTGCACGCAGAGGTGGCCCAGCCTCATGCTCAGATGTTCCCTTCTGCATCCTCTGACACTAGCATGACTGTCCAGAGACTGGATATGAGTAGAACGGCCACAGCCTCATCATCACAGGGAGATCTGTTGTCCTGGGTTCTGTTCTGCTTAGCTACATGGTACTTCCCAAGCCCAAGGTAACTCTCTGAAGCCCAACTAGGCAAGTCTAGTAGGTCTGAGCTTGGAGGCCAGGCATACCTTTGACCACCCAGCTGTGCCGCAGCTGTGTCTGCCCAGCACGTCTCCGAGAAATCCCAAGGTGGCAGCCCTGTTATCACAGCCTCAGCCACCGAACTGCCACACTCTTCAGCTCGACTCCTTGGGTCATAGGGAGGGGCTGTAGGGTAGCACAGTTAGGTTTCTATTGAAAGGGAGAACTTGGCCCTCTGACAGGCTCTAAGCCCCAACCGTCACCCTTTACTCAACTGCAAGAGGTAATGGTTACTTGATGGTTCATGTAACTAAACTGTTCAAGTGATAAATCAGACTCCAGGTATAGCTAGATCCAGGAAATCCAAGCACATGGGTAGGTACACTGTTTCTCTAGACTCTGACCACCAGACTGTCTCCAGTCTCCCATTGGGAAAATGGCAGCAAATGTCTCATGTCTCATGGTTGTTTCCTGACCCAGAATGAAGAGAGATCCTCTCTCTGCCAGAAAGCAAATATCAGATCTCAGAGAAATCTGACTGGCCTGGACAGGACTCTCCCAGAGCCCCTAAGTGGCTGTGGTTGGAAGCAGGGCAAGGGGAGTCTCTGGCCTGAGGACATGTGCCACTCTAGGGAAGGTAAGCCAAATATTCTATCCTAGGATGGGTTTTCCAAAAGAGAGGAAGAGGCAAAGAAGACTGTATACTTGCAGAGCATCAGGCTCTAGCCTATTTCCTCTATCCTACCCATAACCCAACACGCCATGCCAACATACCACACTCTACCCACCTTGGCCTTCTCCATTATACCGTACCTGTCCTGGTTCTACTTACCAACCATCAGTCTCAATGACTGCCAACCAGAGGTAGACGGTGACCACATGGTGATGACAGGTGCCCAGGAAGGTGGCAGGGGATGATTGATGACCAAGGCCCAAGGCTGATGAAGTCAGAATTGGCCTCCAGCTAGAATGGACTCACTGGGCAACATCTTGAATCCATCTCGACTCTTACCTCCAAAGTTTCTCTGTTGGGGAAGTGGGTACTCCATGCCCAGAGAGGCACAGCTCCAATGTCCATCATGCCTAGCTGCAGACTCCATCCTAAAACCATTCTATGAGTTTTGGAAGTACAAGACCCTCACAAGAAATACAGCTACCTCCAGTTATTATACAGGCTTTGCTTCTAAAGAGAAACGTAAGTTTGGGCAGAGGTCTAAGGAATGGATCTGTGACATCACGTAGGGCCTGAGGCCACAGTCCAGAGATTGTCTTCTCCCTCAGGAGGATCTCAATGGAACTCTTGTCTCTCCTCCTTCAAGCCTCTCCCTCCATGGATTGTTCCCAGGTATCTTCCTGAGGCTGTCGGTCTGGGGTCACGGCTGGTTACTGGGACACAGTCCAGCACAGAGCTAAACAGGGGCGAATAGGGCTTTGGAATAGAAAACCTTTAACAGAATAGTTCTAGTCTGACAGAAACAGCCCTTCCCCTGGTGTTATGCATGACAGTTAAGTGCTGAGTCTCAGACCTAGGACAATGTCCAGGCAGTACCTTCAACTGGCTCTCCCACCCTTACAAGCCCAAATTCACAGATTATACAGGAACCTTAGGAGCTGCTGAAAATGAAGGTTCCCCACTCTACTGAGACCAAAGCAGTCCTTGAATATCCCTTGTCCCAACTCCCTACTGATCCCCATTGTTCCCCCAAAGCTAAGCATTTAGACAGCTAGTGGTTTCTCTCTGAGGGTCCAGAAAGTATAACTGGTTCTCTCAACAACAAATACACCAGGCTGCAGCAGGCCAATATAGAGCCAGGCATCAGGCCAGAAAGATGCCATGGAGAAGCAGGACAACATGAAGGGAGACTTCAGGAACCTCACCTGTCATTTCACTCTCCCTGCCAATCACAGCCTCCCTTTGAGAATTAGGAGAGGCCAGTGACTCTTAGGCATGACCAGTTCCAAGTTCTGGGGACTAAGATGTTAGGGAAACATCTGTTGGGGAAAATTACTAACATCATAAGAAATTAAAAGCAAACAGGAGAATCATACGGAAGGGAGGAAACTGAGTCTGCCAATTTGTGAGGTCTGTGCTAGTGGAAAAAGGAGGCCACTCCAGCTTCTCAAGAAACAAATCTACCCACAGCCAAGGAATGAAAAAGCCAGGAGGCCAAACATGGTGCAAATGCATGCATTGGGAGATGGAGACCAGAGAACCAGCTCAAAACCAGACTCAGCTCCATACTGAGTGTGAGGCCAGCTCAGTGACATGAAACCCTGTCTTAAAAAACAAGTGAGAGCTAAGACGCGTTTTACATCATCTTTCCCACATACCCACTTCTCAGCGAAGAGCCTTAGGGTTTCTATTCCTGTGAAAAAACGACATGACCAGAAAGCAAGTTGGGGAGGAAAAGGGTGTATTTGGCTTACACTTCCACATCATAGTCCATCACTGAAGGAAGTCAGGACAGGAACTCAAACGGCAGGATCCGGGAGGAGGCAGGAGCTGATGCAATGGCGGAGGGGTGCTGCTTACTGGCTTGTTCCACATGGCTTGCTTGGTCTGCTTCAGGACCACCAGCCCAAGGATGGTACCACCCACAGTGGGCTGGGCCCTTCCCCCATTCCTCACTAATTGAGAAAATGCCTTGTGGCTGGATCTCATGGCGGCATTTTCTCAGCTGAGGCTCCTTCCTCTCTGATGACTCTAGCCTGTGTCAAGTTGACACACAAAACCAGCCAAGGGATCACGTCCTCCAAGACCCAGAGCCCTGCATATCCCCATCTGGAAGCCTCCCATTCTCAACTACCAAGTTTCATGATATTGGATAAGTGTGACTTTGAATATCAGCTAGACTTGGAATGGTAGAACAAAGAGGGACTCCCCTCCCATCCAAGGATGCTTCCATCCTAACCCCAGAACCTGTGAGCCTGCTGCCTTTTTTGCTGGTGGTCCAGGCTGTCAGGGTGGTGTCAGGTAATATCTAGATTCTTAGTCTTTTAATCCAAAATTGAAACAAGGGTTCACACCAATTAGCAAAAACAAACAAACAAACAAAAAACTGCCAGTAGTAACTCTAACCAGAGGGAACTGACAGTGTAGACTAGAGAGGGACATACTGTCAAGACCTACATGAGTGAGGATGCTCAAAGCTCTGATTACCATTTGGTGCTTCCTTTTATGGCTCCCAGGAGAATGAAGAGTTTGTTACTAAGCTGTGGAGTGAGGGTACTGCTGTTTTGATCGATAGGTTTGGTCACCAAATCATCTTTCTGCTGTCATACCCCTTCCCATAATGCATCTGACTTTCACCATAAACACACTCTGTTATGCATAGGCAGAAGATGGTAAAAATAGGAGATTCTCCCTAAAAGCTTACTCCAGGACACAGTTCTGCCTTATCCTGAATGTACACCCAAAACCAGCTGAGGCCTGATCAGCCTTTCTATTCTTCACACCTAGACACACTGGGAATATATTGCAATAGAAACTGTCTAATTGTTGTTAGGGGAGGCAGGACTTACCCCATTGTTTCAAGGGGTGTGTATACAACCTGACATAGGCGGTGAGCCAAGGTACCTGGTTATAGAGGGGTGTGTGCATACTGTGTGCATGAAGGAGCTAGGCCGCCTTATTAGGAGAGGGAGATACGCCTAACCTTACCCAGAAGAGCCCCAAGTTACTGAACAAGACTGAGCAGCTCACCTTAGAAGTTTGAAAAAGGATTATACAGTGAATCCTAATTGATTCCCACCATCCATGTCTAGCGGCTCACAACCATACGTAACTATAGCTCCAGGGCATCCAAGGTCCTCTTCTGGACTACATGTACACATTTTGGGTACCACACAGTCACACTGGAACATAT
Organism: Psammomys obesus; assembly: GCF_907164565.1. Taxonomy (NCBI): domain Eukaryota; kingdom Metazoa; phylum Chordata; class Mammalia; order Rodentia; family Muridae; genus Psammomys; species Psammomys obesus. The sequence goes on from NW_026596034.1 coordinate 20,879,506, forward strand.
ATAATTCAAAATTATTATTATTATTATTATTATTATTATTATTATTATTATTATTATTATTTTATTTAGGAAGCCAGAGTCCCAGAGGTTGGGAAATACCATCCATTTCTCTCCCTCCAAGAAGCCTAGATCCCACTAGCCTGCTAGCCAGCCTGAGAAATCCTGGAAACAAGAAGCAAGGGGACCTTGCTTAGCAAAGTGTTTTCCAAATTTATTTGGCCACATTCTTAATAAATAAATACACTGAGAAGTGACCCTCCAAATTGTAGTTTGTGAAATCTGACCCAGATGGAAGGAATGAGTGGTCTTAGAGTCAGAACAAGAACACTTTGGCTCTTCAGGGATGCCAACCTCTGCCACACTCTACCAACCACTCAGGAATAGGGAGTGATACCCTGTGTCTAAGAACCAGGCCTTACGCATAACCGTGTGCTACCTGCCCTCTTCTGGCCAGGAGATGTTAGTACTGGTACTTGCTCCATGACCATTGTCCTTACCTGGTCTGCCTAACAGGCAGCAGCCCTTGTGAAAGCTGGCCATGGTTGCTTCAGGCATGATCTCTGAGCTAGAAGGTTTCTGCAAACCCTAGCCACTGCTATAGATGGTCTCCTATCTGCAGTATAGAGGTGCAAGGATGGCAGGCTCTTTCTGAATCATGCACACTATGTTAGGAGACACGGTACGTGAAAAATGTACACATAGGGCTCAGTGGTTAAAAGTACTGGCTGCTCTTTTGGGTTCAATTCCTAGCACCCACATGGCAACCCACAACTGTAACTCCAGTCCCAAAAGATCCAATGCCCTCTTCTAGTCTCCATAGTCACACATGTACATACAGACACATACAAATAAACAAAGAAAAAGAAAATTACATTTAAATTAAAAATGAACACACAAGCCAGACATGGTGCCCTCATGCCTGTAAACCCCAGAAATCAATAGGCTAAGGCAAAAACACTGCTGAGAGTTCAAGGCCATCCTGGCCTATAAAGTATGACTTTGACTCCAAAAAAAAAAAAAAAGAGAGAGAGAGAGAGACATCAGGACTGAGATGTAGAATTTATTTGCCACATAGCAAGAGAAACATCACATCTCTCCCCACACAGGTGCTCTGGTTGAGCAGACAGCAAGCACTAGACTGTTCATTTGCAAATTCTCAAGATGCCCCTATGTCAGGACTGCTGATGCCAAGGTTCCTGCCTTTCTCAAGTTTATGGCTTATGCCTCACTGGACTGCAGGTGCTGATGAACAGTCCCCTTAGGTGCTATCCCTCATACTACAGAAAGGGCCCAAGAATTGGTCCAAACTATTAAGGACCAAGAGCTGGACTCTTGGCCCTCTCTCTGGCCACCAGGCATACCCAGCCCTTACAGAGAGCCAGAGCAGGCCCAGCTGGCACTCATCTGCAGCCCACTGCACTGTTTCTCCAGAGTCCACCTCAGCCAGTCTTCTCCTGAGGCGCTCCGTCCACTCCAGAATGTTAAGAGCAGCCAGGCTTCAAATGCCTTTGTTGGCAAGCCCTGACTGTCCAGCTCCACTAGCCCCGAGGAATGTTCTTTCTTTCTCTTGGTCTCAATTGGTTCAAGCAGCAGCTGCACCTTCAGTACAGTTATGGCCAAGCAAAGCTAAGACAGTTTCTGATCTAATAGAGATGGCTTCATGCTCTGTGGTCCAAGACATCCGCTCAGATGGAAAAACACTTCCAAGGCGTTAAGGCCACTGTGTCCCTCTCCCTGGAGCACAAGCACTCAGTGATTCCAAGGGCACTCTCCTCACATAGGGACAGGAGAAAGTGATGGGGCCTTGGAAGCCCAGCTGGCTGCCTTTGGCCTCACTCAGCACAGGGCAAAGTGTCCAGATCCCAAAAGCCTTTTTTCCTGACACAGAATGACATGAAACTGGCAGCAATCTGGGAAGGACCTTCATCCTCAAGGACACTGGCACCATCCAAAGGCCAGTGCGGGATTCCCCTATAGACACTGAGGTCCAGATGACAAAGGGTAGAGGCTACAGCACCGTCACACCAGGAAACACTGGGCTCATGCCAAATAACAGAGGTGTACAAAGACTAGTGATGTCTATTCTCCTTGAAACTTGCCCAGTAGTGACATATGATGGAATCCACATACTGTTAGCTCTTCTCATGAAGACCTGGTGGGCTGGAGCTCAGAGCAGCAGTGCTGTGGGAAATGGCTCAAGAAGAGGCAACCCAAGTCAGGTGTCTAAATGGTGCCAGCTCTGCCATGCACTGGCTGTGTGACCTTGAAGAGTCCTGTGCCTTTCTGAGCTTCAAATCCTTGCCTGGGATGGAAGCCTGCTCTCCCACCCCACCAGGTGGCCTGATACACAGACCCCAGAACAACACCAGGGACACAGCAAGTATTTTTGACAAAGAGCTTCAGTGTCAGAAAGCTGCCCGGGTGGGGAATGTGTGCTGCAAGGACCTGACAGAAAAAGCCATTTGTCCCATAATGAAAAGACCATTACGAGAATAGATCTGACAAGGTAACAGACTCTCCTGAGAGGAGATTCTTCCGAATGCTCCCGAATGTTACCCAGGCCCTGCTAGGCTGCTCCCGGCACTGTCTCGTAGAGTGCCCCGGTCCTACGGGCCATGCTTCCAATTCTCTGGAGTTAATATTCGGGCCCGGTTTTGTTCAAAGAGTTCTAACATTTTCTCCAAGTTGTGGTTAGCCTCAATCACCTGGAAATAAAACAAACAGGTCATGGCTGCCCTAACCAACTCCATGCCCGCCGGGGAGGCAATAGAGGCTGGGAGGCCAAGAAGGTCAGAACTACACAGCTCCCAGCTCAGGCAGTCTACCCCCTCAGCGGAATTTTCACAAAAGAATCCACCCTATCGTCGATGCCTTTTCTTTTCGCTGGAACTGGACGTCAGGGCTGTGCTGGGGCCACACCCAGGGACTCGATGACTAGACAAGCTCTCTGCCAACTCTGCTACTTCCCAGCCCCTCAGGTTTTCTTTTCACAGAAAAGGAAAAAATAAACTCTGGAAGTCTACTGTGACGTGAAGATGTCTCTTGCCGCCTGCCTGTCATGACCAGAATGTCTATGTGGCCCACAGCCCAAGGCCACAAACAGAAGTTCCTGATCCCCTACTGCATACGTGACAGCCTCAAGTAGTATCTGTCCGCCCAAGGAAATTTAGGAAGAGCCAACTGAACACAAGGCATAAGCAGTGGGACATGCGGACAGGAGGGACACATCAATACACTGCTGTGAGGAAGCACCACAGTCAGGCCAGGAGCTCAGAGGCAGCAGGAGTGTGACACCTGCACACCCCTCAGCACCTCCTGAGGGTGCCACTGTGTGCCAACTAAGGACAGCCACTAATATGCCTCCTCAAGACACTGATGAATGGCTCTGTGCCACCCTCTAAAGGATGGGGACCATCATCACCAAAGGTCCAAACTCAAACCCAGGCCCAGAGCAGCTGAGGTTCTTCTTCACAGCGACGCTGTGTGTGTGACGTGTCACTAAAAGAACTAGCCTTTTCTCAAGTCTGTCCCTCTGAGCCTCTGTGAGTGGGGGCAGTGAGAGAAAGAACTCTTCTCTGGCCTGGGTGACATTCTCTGGGCCTTCCTCCTCATAGAAAAGTCTCCACTCGGGGAGGGCCACTACTTACCAGAACAGGGGCTGCCGCTGGGAAAAGGCTATCATTGACCAGCCACTCCTCGTAGAGGCGGTGAATAGCACTGAGGTATTCCTGTCACGGAAACACAAAGGCTGTGGGAAGCGGGAGGGGAGGGAATACCACCCCCAAGTGTCTCACATGGACAAGGCAGGGCAGAATTGTCAAGGACTATGAGGCAGCGGCGTGAAGAAAGGACCCTGTAACAAGCAACCTGCTGTGGGAACAGCCTGTGAGTTAAATGCTCAGCGCACCCCCAACCACCCACTGTCTTCCCCAGCCAAGCTGAAAAGCACACCTCCCCACCCGGAAGCTCCCACTTCTTGCCACTTCTCCAGCGGGAGCCCAGTTCCTGCCTGTGGGAATGTAGAGCTGTCACTGACGGGTGTCCCAGTGCCGAACAGCCCCTACAGCCTCCCTCTGGCTTGTTACCAGAAAGGTCAAACCTCTCCTCTCACTAAATTCCTCCTGTGGAGCACTCATTGGAGACTGCCCAGGCCGTGAGGCCCACTCCTGTGGAGAGCCTGACTGGGGCAGCACAAGGGAAAGGAGAGAGATGCCCCCACACCACTGTTACTTCCATGCTGGGAAGGCCTGCCCACCTGCACACTCAGGCTCTCAGCCAGTGTATGCTGGCTGCCCAGGCACCTTCTCCAGCAACTTTTGCCCTCCATCCCAGAAGCTGGCTCACAAACCATGCTGCTGCCCTCTTAACCCACCACTGGACTCCCCCTGGGTACTAGGAGCCAAGCTTGTCCTAAAGACCTTGTCAAAATCATTAGGCCAACCCCTTGGATAATGGCTTAGAAGGACTCCAGACAGGGCATTTCTTGGGAACATCTGAGTCATTGAATAGAGCACAGAAATGCCAAGCCCCACCACAGCACAGCTGCCTAAGCTCCACAGTGCTCTCTCCTCTACCACCATCTCCGAGGTTTCAAAGGAAATGCTCAGAGCAAGGCTGGGCCTTCATGGCTGGGATGTGCCTTGCAGTCCAAACCAAAACTTGGCTGGGCTGGGCTTTAGGGACCAGACAGGCCTTTCAGATCTCCTAGCCCATCTTGAGCATCCACAGCAGCATGATGTCTCAAAAGAGCTTGCTAAGCCCTTGTCTATCCTTCAAGGACAACTGTGCACATAAGGAACTCAGTCCAATATTAACTGAGCAACAGCGGTGCCAGGCCCTGGGTCACATGTTGAAGACAGGAAATAAAACCAAATTTAGAAGTGCTCACAGTGTAAAGAGAATTGGAAGCAAACACTGTGCTGTCCTGAGGGCTATCACTATAGGAGGCCTAGGGGCAAGAGAAGGGCAGTATAAGGAAGGTCAGGGACATGACATCACAGCTGAGACACAGAAACTACTCTACAAAGACAAATTTGTGTAAATCCATGGTGTGTGCGTTCACATGTGCGTGCGTGCATGCATGCAGGCGTGCGTGCGTGCATGCAGGCGTTCGTGCCTGTGTGTGTGTGTGTGTGTGTGCACACGACACTCGTGTACATACATGGAAGTGCAGAAGCCTGAGTCAGGAACCACAGGAAGTGAAACAGCCCTGGTACCTATAAGGGCTCCAAAGCTATAGAGGAAACCAGAGTTGGCCCTCAGTTGTACTTCCTGTTTTTCTGCTACAGATAACCTTGATGATGTCAGGGTGGGTGAGGAGGGGAGGGCTAGCAGGATGAGGTGGAGGTGGCTCTGGCCTCTTACCATTGGAATGACTTTCTCCTCTTCCCTGCACCTCATCTTTAATCTCTGGTAGCAGATCTCAGGAGTGGTTCGAAGATACACTGAGATTTAAAAACACAAGTGGCTCTGGCTGCTGTGCTCCTGGTGTGGGAGCACAGACAAGGACAACACATGGGCTGGGGTGGAGAGGAACTACCTGAGTCATGCAGGAGCCTCACCAAGCCTGCTCAGTCTCCCACCAGTCCCTGTGTAAGCAACAGGCGCCCTGATCCCCTTTTCCTGTCTTCAGCCCTGGAGTATCACCATGAAGCTTTAAGGGATTCCATTCCTAGAGAGGGTCTGGCAAGCCATCAGCTTCAGCCACTGTCCAATTTCTGTCTCCGCGCCCTCCCTCCAACACAGATAAGCCAGCAGATCAGAACAGATGGGGGCAGGGGGCTGGAAGTAGTTGACTCAGGGGTAAGAAGCTTAAAGAAACAAGACCAGACTTCCTTCACAGAGAGAAGAAGCCCTTAAATTTCTGCCTGTCTTTGGGGTCCTATGATAGTGAAGGAATCATGGGTAGTAGGTATCCCTGCAAGGTGGAACCTCACAAGTATATCCCAGCTGTGTCCCGGGGAGGCTCCAGGTAGGAGCCATGCAGAGACTGTCTTACCTATCAGATCAACGGACACATCTATGTTCCTGATGATCCAGTCAAACCACTCAGACAGAATCACATAGTCAACCTCGGGCATCTTCCCACTGCAATGAGAGTTCAAAGGTTTTTATTTACCCATGTGCTGTGTCATTTCCCCAAAGGACTGACAGGTAGCTTCTGTTTGGAAGGGCACCGCCAAGAGCACATCATATAGGGCAGTCCACAAATGATGGATGGCCATGTCGTACTGCCAGGATCCTGTGCATCTATCTGACCTGCCACCACCAGGGAATAGGGCCTGGCCATGGCACTGACTGATGGCGACTGCTTCTGGAATGGAGACAAAGGCTATAGTCTGTCGTCCAAGCACAGAGACAACATTCACATTGGGAGTAGATTAGCGAATCATTTTCACACCTAGAGCTCTTCTTCTATAAAAATATTCAGGGATGCTTGCCATGCACTGTTCGGCATGAGGATAAGTGAAGTCCTGGTCAGTCTCTGAAGCAGTAAAGCCCATGGTGGCCGAAGGATGGTGCAGTGAAGTCAAATGCAGACAGGGCAGAGGCTCTGAACTTGCTGCTCAACGAACACAGGTTAACCCTATGCACGTGGCCCAAGCACATAAAACCCAGATGTCCACACATTTGAAACGACTAGGAAGAAATGCACCAGTGTCCACAGTGCTGTTCTCTGAGCTGCAGAACTACTCAAAGATAGCTGTAGGATGTCTTATCCTTTGCTCTTTACTTTTCAAACTTGAACAATGTACTAGTGCTCAAAACAAGAGTGGGAAGAGAGGCATTGTTACATATTTTAAATGTTAAAACTTAAAAAGCAACGCTGGGAAGATGGCTCAGTAAATAAGATTGCCTGTTCTGCAAGTATGAGTGTTTGAGATCAACTTTCCATAGGAAAGGAAAAAATAGAAATAAAAAGCCAGGCATGCCCTGTGTGCCTATAAACCCAGCCCTGGGGTACTGGGACAGAGTTCCGTGACCAGCCAGTGTAGACAAAAATCAAGCTTTGGATTAGTCAAAGACCCTATCTCAAGAGAATAAGACAAAAGTGACAGAGCAGGACTCAATGTCCTCATCTGACCTCCACATGTACATATAATGAATGTGTGCACATACACACATACATACACACAAGGAACACAAGGGGAAACAAAGAGCTCAGGGACAGAGGAGACCTGGTTTCCCTCTGGCATTCTTGGGGCATCCTCTGCCCAGAGAGGTCACCAAGAAAGAAAGACAAGAGTGGTCACAGCTGGAAGGCAAAGCCAGAAAATAATCAGGGCGCCTGCAGGCCCAGGAAGTCTTCCTTCTCTTGGAGCAACCTCTTCCTCCATCACCTTGTGGGACCCACCCAGCCTGGGTATGACCAGGTTGGCTGCAAAGAGAATAGGTATCCAGGCTGTGTGCTAGAAGGGGATGGTCTTGACAGAAGGGAGGCAGAACTGGGGGGTGGGGAGGGGTGATTAAAAATGGAAAAGCTTCTTAGGCCTGGGCTGTCTAGATCAGGGTCCAAGAAGCCCTGTGTTGGAAACCAGACACAGGGCCCACCAGCCTGGAGAAGAACACTCTCCCATGTCCCTGAGACCACCAGGATGCCTTCTGCAGAGCAGATGGAGCCTAAGAAAACAGCAGGACTATTCGGTGCCCATGAGAACAGCAGGGCAGGTCACCAGCAGTCCTCAACAAGGAAACCAAAGAAGGTGGTTTTCTAGCAAATCTCAAGTAACTGGGAAGGTAGGAGGCAGGACTCCTATGCCACTTATCATGACTATTCTTGGTTGTCAACTTGACTATATTTGGAATTAATTAAAGCCCAAATGGCTGGGGACATTAATTAAATGATTAATTAAATCATTTGAAGTGAGAAGACCCACCTTTAATCTTGGCCTTCCCTTCTGCTGGCAGCCTATATAAATGACATGGAACAAGGCGGCGTTTGCTCTTTGCTTGCTTGTTCTTACTCTCTGGGGAAGTCCATTCCTTCACTAGCATTAGAGCCTACTTCTTAGGGATTCCTGTGTATACTGAAGAGCCGCTGAGACATCCAGTCTTGTGAACTGAACTACTGTATTCTTGGATTTTCCACTGGCAGACAGTCACTGTTGGATTAGGTGACTTACCACAGCCTGTAAGTCATTCTAGTAAATTCAGTGTGTGTGTGTGTGTGTGTGTGTGTGTGTGTGTGTGTGTGTGTAGATGAATAGGAGTTCCATTCCTCTACAGAACTCTGACTAATACACACTGCAGTGTGTACTCTAGTGAATTAAATACAAGCACCAGGGTAATAAAGTAAAGCCTGTTCCCAAGAGCAGGTGAGGTGTGAGAACTGGCTGTCTTTGGCCAGTGCCACCCCTTCTGTAGTAGCCCATGATTTATTCAAGGCCATCCCACAGGCTCTAGTGCTTCAAAGAAAGCTGGCCCCACCCACTTTAGGAAGACCCAGTGGGTATACTGGAATAAAGTCCTCATTTTCCCCAAGTTGGGTGATGGGTTCTGGAAACCAAGCTGAGCCAACACAGTGCAAGGTCCCAAACTGGACCAGCGAGGCAAGAGTCTGGTAGGGGAATAGTTCCATAACTGTTCTGTCACCGTGATGGGATCATAATGAGAAAAGGAATAAGACAGAGTGGGAAATGCAGAGAAGCAGAGCCAGAGTGTGCTAGCTAATTTTATCTCCACTTGACACAAACTAGAGCTATCTGAAAGGAGGGAGCCCCAATTGAGAAAATGTCTCCATAAGATCCAGCTGTAGGGCATCTTCTTAATTAATGAATAATTGGGGAGGACCCAGACCATCATGGATGGGGCCACCCCTGGGCTGGTGGTCCTGGGTTCTGAAAGCAGGCTGAGCAAGCCATGATGAACAAGCCAGTAAGCAGCACCCTTCTATGGCTCTGCATCAGCTCCTGCCTCCAGGTTCCTGCCCTGCTTGAGTTCCTGACTGCTCTCACTGCTTCTGATGATGAACTGTTTTATGGAACTGTGCGTGAAATAAGCCCTTTCTTCTCCAAGATGCTTTTGGTCATGGTATTTCATCAGAGCAATAGTGACCCAAACCAAATCACAGTGAGACCAAATAAACTCATTAACTGGACCAGTGACAGTTTCACAGCTCACCATACATTGCACCAGGTTTCCGTTTAGTTCGGCTGAAAGTACCTGATGCTCAAGAAACCAAATCACAGGCTGGTTGTGGCACCTACCTGTAATCCTAGCACTAAGGAGGCTGAGACAGGAGGATCTCATGGTTAACACAAACCTGGGCTTGTGTAAAATATTCTTAGTTCAGACTACCCCAGGCTACATAATGAGACATGTCAAACAAATTAAGACAGAAACCTGATACTTAAATACACTGTTTCCTGTTGAGGCCAGCTCCAGCCCTCAGTTACAGATGAGAATAATATGAAGGTTCAGGGCCAGGCCTCACCATCAGTCCCACCTGCTCTCCACTGCATTAGCTGTCTTCCCTGCTCTGACAACTGTGGGGCTAACCTGGATCAGTGTGTTTCTGGGCCAGGCAGGGGAGATGGGAGGACCCGCCTGCTGTTCCCATGTGCTGGGTGCATCCATGCCATGATCCCAGCTGGGCCCACTCCATTCCTCTACTCCTGTTCTTACGAAAGGAGGACCAGGCAGTCTTGTAAAAACCTTTGAAGTCAATTCTCAACCCACCGGGCTTACTACACAACTGGTCATGTGGCTCTTTAGACATGACTCTTCCACACCACCTTCAGCTTTGCATTGCAGCCCAGTGCTGGCAGCTCAGAAGTTCCTGTTTCTGAGAACAGCAGGAAACGCAAATCTTCCTCTTCAGCAATTTACCCAAAGCTCTCAAGACTGCTGCTGGCATAATTGCACTCATTCTGCCTCCCACCTCACCGGAAGAAGTGGGCTTCTCCTTTGGGCTGCTCTTTACTTGTTCAAGGCCCCAAAGGCAGGAACACTCTGAGAAATTATGCTTTGAGGAGATGGAGAACTCCAATGTGTGTCTGTGGGCTTTTCTAGAAACCCAAGCCTTCAATTACAGATTGCAAAGCCTGGCTCCCACCTCCAGATCCTCAGCAAAGGTTCCAAGGATCCCTGGGAAAAAGATCAACCCAGCACTGACAGGTCAGGAATGACTACACAGACCCCTGACTATGAAAGGGCTCTCTACCACCACACATTAGCAAGCCTTTCCCTTTGATATCTCAGGAAGTGGGGAAACACGAGCTTCAGTGACCCATACATACCAGTACCCAGCTGAGCTCCCACAGGTAAGAACCAAGACATTTTGGTCCAAGCACAACCTAAGGGCACCGTCAAACCTAGTTCTACGTTACATGTGGGACAGGTTGACAGTTCATAGACATGTTGGTTGTAACTGTACTTTATCCATCATGAATCCAGCATGTATTCCAAGCCCTAAAGAGCAAGTAGAGATATTCAGAGAGTCATCCAGGGTGATGTATGCTTGTCACTGATGCCCAAACTGCTTCTTAACGGACACAGACATGCTGACAGTTTTTTGTTTATTCAGTGGTAAATTTCCTGGTTTTGATTGTTTGTTTGTTTTTGATACTGGGTTTCTCTGTGTAGCCCTGGATGTCCTGGAACTCTGTAGACCAGGCTAGCCTCAAACTCAAGAGATCGACCTGCCTCTGCCTCCTGAGTCCTGGGATTAAAGGCAACTGTTCCACAACTTCCAGTAAACTGAACAATTTTTTTTTTTTTAAAGAAAAGCCAGGTGCTACCCAATTTCCTGGCTGAACAAATAAATCTCTCTTCCTACTTTAGGGTACTGGGATCCATCCTCCTGTCTTGCTATCACCCAAGACACACTTCTGTCCACAAGTCCCAAATAAACTGCACTTTTCACAGTCTTGGATCTATCTGCCTCTTTGTTTGGGTTTGTCAGCGCCATGCCTTCAGTGACTGCTTCTCAGACAGCAAGATGAGATGGGACTGCAGGCAGAAGAGGCAGAGAGCTCTAAACTATCTCCTCTCTGTACAGCCCCCACTGTGACAGCCTGGTGCACTGGGCATGCTGGAGTTGTTTGGACAGTGATCGTACAGGAACACCAAGTTCTCTCCTTCCTCCCTTTGGCCCTCTGAAGCTCTGATCAAAACCACATTTCACTGTCAAAACAGAAAGTGTTTGGCTGACAGCTGCTCAACTCTAGGCCTGAAAATAAATCTGGAAACCTGTACCACAAAGACACTATAAAACTCCAACCAGCAAAATCAGAGGCAACACATGTGAAACGGAAACCACAGGCTGGGTGCAGGAAAGAAGAAATGTTGTACCATAAACCCTCAGTCCTGAGGACAACCTTCAGAACTCAATCTTGTTCCCATGAGAGAAGGCCTACTCCCCAGGAAAAGGGCAAATGTGGGGATGGAGCACTCCCTGTGGTACATGGTGGCTAGCCTCTGCTGGACCTCATGTTCCTCAGCCAGAGGTGTCTGAAAAACACTGAAGAGTCCTGGGCCCCTCCCACCAGTACTAAGGAGACTTGTGTGTCTATGGAACACCCAGGTAGGTGATGGAGAGAGAGGCACAAGTGAGTTCGGTGTGGAAAGAGTCAGGGGCTTCAGTGGTGCCTGTGGTTTGCCATTTCGAATAAGGAATGCCTCTCACCATTCCTCACCCCTTGCTTGCCCCATGTAGCAGGGTGCAACCATCATCCCTTATTTTGAACTGTTTCTTGCACCTCTCGAATGGAGCTGGCTTTGCAGTCCCTTCTTAGTTCCTCCCTTGCCAAATAGAGCCTACAATCAATGGAGCTCAATGGTGGTAACATGACAGAAAACACAGATTTCTACAATAAAAGATGATCCTCAGAAGAAATGTGCAGACCGAAGGCAGGGCTGGGTGGCTAAGCTGGGGAGGCAGCACCCATGAGGGCTTTCCACTGCCCTTTCCCATACTCCTGTACCTTGAGGCAAGGTCTTACCCTCAGGGTGCCCCAGTGCTCCAACAGCCTCTACCCATGGCCACATGTGGGCCAACAGTCTTTGGCTTCTCAAAGGTCTCCAGGCTACAGTAAGGTCTTCAGGAAATCCTGCTCCTGACACCTATACAACCTCAAAACAATTAGATCCCAAGGACAGAAACAAAGACACTAAACTGCTGTGTTTCATGGTCTCACAGAAATCCAAACCACAGGTGCCAGGGAGGCACAACTGTGGAATTACCAGCACAGGGAAAGAGCTGGAAAAGGAATACAGAAAAAGGAGTGGGGCTACATTCTCCTCCTGTGCCACCCACAAACAGCCCAGAGTAGGGCCAAAGGAAGCTCAGAGCTGCCCTATTGAGCCTAATGAGGAAATGCAGTAAGGACCTGGGGAAGTAGACTCACCTGGCACAGCCTACCATGAGGAATGGAGATACCAATAGATTTTATACTCTCCCCTTCAGCTCTGGTCATTCCACTCCAGGTTACCAACTCACAAGCCAGCCCAACAAACAGCCATCAGAGGAGATAGGCAGCCACTCTCTCTCAGGTTCACAGGAAATACCCCACACCTAGTCCTCTGTCTAGATCCCTCTCCTCAGAAAAACAAGCAGCATGGGACATCCATTCTGTGCTCTGCCACTGCCCCCACCTCTTGCTGAGGTGCTGGGGGACAGGGAGCAGTGGAGAAGGGCTGGAGGAACCAAACAGTGGATTCTTATGCCCTCTGGAAACCAAGTAACAGGAGAGAAGGAATCTTCAGGAATGCCACCTGTGGAAGGTAAGCTGAAGCCCACAAGGAAGGTCTACGGTCAGAGGACAAAGCAACTTCAGAGACCTCTTCTAGCTGTCTGCCCCTGCACACAAAACATGGGCCTGACTCAGGGTGGCCAGGGAACAGAGGATCTCATTCAGGAAGTCCTGCAGACTCAAGAGCCCAATGCATAGCAGCTCAGAACAAGTAGGAACGTGCCCTATCCACCTCAAAAGGAGAGGTTTGAAAGAGAGAGAGGGCACTGAGGAACAAGTTGGCTAGAGGCTAAAACCATCAAACCAACTTCGACAAGCACTAAGCAGGAGCTCTGTGCTTTTTCTGCTCAGGGTGGTAAAACAGAGACTGTCTCTGCCTTCAGAGCACATGATCCAGCTGGGAACAAGTAAAAAGCAATTAAATAATCATGTTAAGATGGACCAGCTGAAACTGCCACTTTCACATATTAAAATTAGCCAAATGTTGCCAATGTAAATGTCTTAAATACTACAAAGAGAGTCACTTACTAAAAGCAACAAGGAGAGGGCTAGAGATGTAGCTTAGTGGTAAAGTATTTGTCCGGCACATAAAAGGACCTGAGTTTGAGCCACAGCACCACACAAAGAGCAAGACCAAGGAGGCTCTATGTATGTACACAAGATAATCTGGGAGCTGGAGAGACAGCTCAGCACTTAGAAGTAATTGTTCTTGCAGAGGACAGGTTTTGATTCCCAGTGCCCACAAGGAAGTTTACAGCTGTCCATAGCTCTAGTCTGAGGGGATCAGATGCCTTGTTCTGACCTCCATGGGCACCAGGCACAAACATGCATGCAAGCAAGACACACACACACACACACACACACAAATGAATCTTGAGAGAGAGAGAAGGGCTCGGACAGCTGTGGAGAGCCAGGAACATCCTGAACAACCATCAGGACCAGCTCTCCAAGCTGACCTCTGTGAACACTGAATGCACATAGTATACATACATACATATACACAAAACAAAACAAAAACACTCACACACATAAAATTAAATAAATCTTAATAAAAAAAATTTAAGTAATGGTCTGGAGAGATGGCTCAGAGGTTAAGAGCACTGAGTGGGCTCCTTCTCCAAAGGTCCTGAGTTCAATTCCCAGCAACCACATGATGGCTCACAACCATCTATAATGAGATCTGGTGTCCCCCTTCTGGCGTGCAGGCAGAACACTGTATACATAATAAATAAATAAATCTAGAAAAAAGAATTTAAGTCATAATGGATAGTTCTGAGAATCAACATCCAAGGCTGTCCTTTGGCCTCCACATGCCTGCACACACACACTCACACAAACAAAATGAGTGTTTAATAAATGATGGACTAGACAAACTACAGTACCTTCTATACAGGTTTTCTACAAAAATGTATCTTGCGCTGTAAATTGACCTTTCCATCAACCGTACAGGTGACATCTAAAAGAATGGAAAAAGTGATTTACTCTCAGGTGAAGATGAGGAAGGGACAGGAAGCCTTGAAAACTTGCCACACCCCTCTCACACGTCCCTTCCATCTTTGCTGAACATCAGACTGTAAGGAGAGGACAACAGGATGGCGGAAGCCAAATCTACCATGAGGCTCACAGTGCATCTCCCTCCACCCTGACATGACCCATCCTGAAGTTTCAAAGACAAAGCACAGTGAAGGCAGCAGTGTGAAGACCCAGGGTCTTTCATAGAAGAAGGGAGACTCAACTAGGATATGAAACATGCTGGCAAAGCTGACAAGCACTGTCCGATTGGTGTGGTTTGCTGAGTGGAGCCTTGGGTTGGGGAAATCACTTGAGGACCTGGGCGTCTGAAGCAGAACCCCAGAAGGCTAGGGTTGAGGAGGCATTCTGGAGGCTCTGCCTCTGAAATCGGGATGCTCTCTTCTCACTGGGGAAGGGGCTGGCTGGACATCACCTTTCTGCAAGTGATGTCACCCTCCATGGATCACCTTTTCCTTCATCTACAACACACTTTTGGGAAGCAGGAGGAGCTTGCCCACCTGACACCTAGTGAACAAAACCGTGTGGCCCACAGTAGCTGCAGGCATATTCAAACCTACAACCCACTCTCTCTGATTACCTATCTGCCCTCCTGGATCTCTGGGCAACCATCTTTCCTTCTGTCCCTTCTGTATATACTGTTCCGCTCTTTCTATGCCCATCTTTTCCTGGCTCCCTCTTCAGCCATCTCTTTCCTGCTCAATCCAATCAGCTCTTTCTCTGCCTCCTTAGCAGATTTCAGCCAGCATCCTATAATATTCACATATCATAGCATATCGTTAGATATAATTTAGAGTGCAAAGCAGAGCAAACCAAGGAGGAAGATGATAACTTGTAGGTTTTCTGCTCTCTGTCATTTATGGAAACATTTGGAAAAAAAGAAATTCATATATATCTGCAGAATCTATTCATGTCTGTCAATTTGAAAAGATACAGACTTATGTCAACAGAAGAATGATACCTACATCTATAGGTTATAACCAGCCTTAACCAGACTTGGACCAAACTCCTTGGCCTAATGACTGTGCCAATGCCAACAGCTATAGCCATGTCCTGTCTTTCCTACATGGAAAGGCTCTAGCTGTGTATAAAGCTCTGCCCATAGATAGCAACTATGATCACCCTTGCCATCTTATCTTCTAAGGCAATCTGCCCCTGCTGATGGGAGGGTCTAAGTAGCTCTGTGTGTCCTGTCCTGCCCCAATATCTGGTGAACCACTACTAGATTTGTGACCCAAGGTAAATCAGATTCTCTCAAGAATCTGAAAGCCAGACCCCACGAAGGTATGATCAGCAGCTCTCAGACACACAGATACACAGAATATGAACCCAGGATCCCTGAACAGCTCTATAATGCACAGACCGCCAGACCTCAGCTCTAGACTTTCTGACTCAGTAGCTCAGGGGAGGGGCCAGGAAATGTACAATTCTAACAAGTCCCCAGGTGGCAGTGCTGCTGCAGGGAGCACACACTGTGTTAAATGACAGTAAGCCCATCAGTGCTCAGACTGCAAAGACATGAGCTCAGGGTGGCACCAGGACAGGACATTGTGCTGTAGTCATCGAAGACTGCACAGCATGAATGTCCAAAGGGACTTCCTCGTGGGACTTCCCTATGTGATAACACCTGAATTTGAAGGATGTTCTGTTTGACAGGGTTGAAAGCGAGATCTGAACTGTACCTGAGGGCGAGTGTGCTGGTCCAGCATAGTGAGTTGCACGTAAGTCTGTAGTGTGAGGCCCCATCGACTGGCATCCTGGTACATCAGACCCTGCAGAACAAAAAACAAAGCACTTCGTGTCCAAGTGTAAAGTGCAGGACCTAGGTCTACCAGTCCCTGAAAGCCATCTCAGGTCACATGAGGAGGGCTAGGGCAAGAGGTAGACTCCAGACAACTGCAGGGCTCTCAGAATAGGGTGGACAGAGACAGATGTGAATGCAATTATAGGAGATCCCCTACTGCCAGATATGTGCCCCTGAGAAACAAGCACTCAGACATTCGTAGTTGGCTTTGAGTTTCCCTGTGGTCTGTTCTCTATTCAGCAGCCAAAGTGAGCCTGCTAATGTCTTCCCCTGCTCCAAACCTTCTAGGCACTCTGCACTGCATTCAAATTAAAGCAATCCTGGTCTACAGGCCCTAGAAATCAACTGTCATCCTCTCATCTCTTACCCTTCTTCTCTGGCCAATCAGCTTCTAGCCACACAAGCTTCCTCAGTGTTCTGCAAACATGTAAAGCAGGACCCCATCTCCGGGGCCTTTGCAGCTGCCTCTTTATTCCTCCTCCAGATGCTAGTAGTGCTCCCTCCCTCCCCCATGTGTGGGTCTCAGCCCAACCAGCACTTTATCAGAGATGCAGTCTCCAACATAACCTACATAAAACAGGGGCCAGCCCTCAGCTGCTCTATCACCTGCAGATAAAAACACTTCCTGCTCCAGTCTGCTCACTAGTAATCTCTCATTTCTTTCTCTACACTGTGTATGTGTTGGGGGTGGGGGTGGAGAGAAGACAGACGACCAGGTCTTATCATACAGCAAGGATGGTCAGGAACTCGGAATTTTCCTGCCTCAACTTTAAAGAGCACTGAGATTACAAGCACGTGATGCTTTGCCCAGCTACTTTTTCTTTTTTTTTTTTTAATTTTTTATTTATTTTTATATTAATCACAGGTTATTTACTTTGTATCCCAGCCATAGCCCCTTCCCTCATTCCCTCCCAATCCCACCCTCCCTCCCTCATCTCCTCCCTGCCCCTTTCCAAGTCCCCTGATAGGGGAGGACCTCCACCCCTTCCATCTGACCCTAGCTTATCAGGTCTCTTCAGGACTGGCTGCAATGTCCTCTTCTGTAGCCTAGACAGGCTGCTCCTCCCTTCGGGGGGTGGGAGTTGAAGAGCTCACCATTGAGTTCATGTCAGAAATAGTCCCTGTTCCCCTTACTAGAGAACCCACTTGGATACTGAGCTACCATGGGCTATATCCGGGCAGGGGTTCTAGGTTATATCTATACATGGTCCTTGGCTGGAGAAACAGTCTCATGAAAGACCCCTGTGCCCTGATATATTTGGTCCTTGTGGAGCTCCTGTCCTCTCCAGGTCTTACTAACTCCCCCTTCTTTCATATGATTCCCTTCTCTCTGCCGAAGGTTTGGTTATGAGTCTTAATATCTGCTTTTGTACACTGCTAGGTAGAGTCTTTCAGAGGCCCTCTGTGGTAGGCTCCTGTCCTGTTACTTGTTTTCTCCTACCTCCAATGTCTATCCCATTTGTCTTTCTAAGTAAGGATTGGTCATCTTACCCCGAGTCCTCTTTCTTGTTTGTCTTCTTTAGGTATATAGATTTCAGTATATTTATCCTATCTTATAGGTCTATATAAGTGAGTATATACCATGTATGTCTTTCTGCTTTTGGGATACCTCACTCAGGATGATCATTTCTAGGTCCCACCATTTGCCTGCAAATTTCATGATTTCCTTGTTTTTAATTGCCGAGTAGTATTCCATTGTGTAAAAGTACCACAATTTCTGTATCCATTCCTCAACTGAGGGACATCTGGGTTGTTTCCAGGTTCTGGCTATTACGAATAAAGCTGCTACAAACATGGTTGAGCAAATATCCTTGTTGTGTACTTGAGCATCTTTTGGATATATGCCTAGGAGTGGTATAGCTGGATCTTGAGGAAGCACTATTCCTAATTGCCTGAGAAAGCGCCAGATTGATTTCCAGAGTGGTTGTACAAATTTGCATTCCCACCAGCAGTGGAGGAGGGTTCCCCTTTCTCCACAACCTCTCCAGCATGTGTTATCCCTTGAGTTTTTGATTTTAGCCATTCTGATGGGTATAAGGTGAAATCTCAGGGTCGTTTTGATTTGCATCTCCCTGATGGCTAAGGACACTGAGCATTTCTTTAAGTGTTTTTCTGCCATTCTATAATCCTCTACAGAGGGTTCTCTGTTTAACTCCGTGCCCCATTTTTTAATTGGATTTCTTGATTTGTTGCTTTTTAACTTCTTGAGTTCTTTATATATACTGGATATTAGCCCTTTGTCAGATATAGGGTTGGTGAAGATCCTTTCCCAGTCTGTAGGCTGTCATTTTGTTTTGATGACAGTGTCTGTTGCTTTACAGAAGCTTTTCAGTTTCATGAGGTCCCATTTATTTATTGTTGATCTTAGAGCCTGTGCTGATGGTGTTCTGTTCAGGAAGTAGTCTCCTGTGCCAATGAGTTCTAGGGTCTTCCCCATTTTTTCTTCTAATCGATTTAATGTGTCTAGTTTTATGTTGAGGTCTTTGATCTACTTGGATTTTAGTTTTGTGCAGGGTGATAAATATGGACCTATTTTCATTTTTCTGCATATAGACATCCAGTTGGACCAGCACCATTTGTTGAAGATGCTGTCTTTTTTCCATTGAATGGTTTTGGCTTCTTTGTCAAAAATCAAGTATTCATAGATGTGTGGATTTATATCTGGGTCTTCTATTCAGTTCCATTGATCCTCCTTTCTGTTTCTATGCCAATACCATGCAGTTTTTATTACTATTGCTCTGTAGTACAGCTTGAGATCAGGAATGGAGATACCTCCAGATGATCTGTTGTTATACAGGATCATTTTGGAAATTCTGGGTTTTTTGTTTCTCCATATGAAGTTGAGAATTTTTCTTTCAAGGTCTGTAAAGAATTGGGTTGGTATTTTGATGAGAATTGCACTGAATCTGTAGATTGCTTTTGGCAGAATGTTTGCCCAGCTTCTTTTCTGCATTTTTGTTTTTGTTTTTTTTAACTCTTGGTATAAACTAATGACACCAGGAGATAAGGCACTGAGATAAAGACTTTCTTAATTATGGGTAAAAGAAAATCTTAGCAAATCAGAACCTGGATGACTGCAGAAACAGGTAATTTCCTACATCAGAGAACCAGTATGGTGAGCCAATCATTGTCACACAAGCGTCAGTCCTGCTCTTTGAACCAACAGAAAGTTGTGGAAATATAGATGATGATGATGGCACTCATAATGCAACCTTCTGAGACTGTACTTCTGGTCTGTGAAGTGTCTCCTCTAGTCCCTGACATCTGAAACTACAGTTGTCTCATTTGATAATCAAGTCCTAGTCCCTCTCTGGCTTCTCGAAAGTATGACTGTCAATGGGTTTTCCCTGTTACACCCAAAGATGGCCAACAGTCCACTTTCCACCCGCCCACATGTCACAGCTGTGTGATTCTTACTTACAGACCATGAGCTTTGTCTTATCTAACTAGCATCCTGTTACCTGCTGTCACCCTTCTTACAGTTCTCTTCACCAGCCACCACATTCTTACATCTGTCTCCTAACTGCATATAGGGCAAGGGGACCAGAGACTTCATTTAAACTGCTCAGTGTCCTAGCATACAGGGTAGTGACTGCCACACAGAAAGCATATGACAGTCCCTGAGTGAATAAGCCATGCAGATACGGAAGGCAGGGCCATGCAGCTATGTTCCAGCAAACAGCGAGCACAGCAGACACAGGCGCTGCCTGCTGTGGACCTGAGTCTAATGAACTCCATGAGGTATTGCCAAAGTATTGTGAGGCACTGCTAAAACTACATGGCCAGTGTTGTTAGCCGAGAAATACCAAGCACCCCATGCCATGGCATTGGAGCCCAGAACCAAGATCCCTTTCTTCACCCCCTCTGGTAGTACCTGCTTTCTGGCCATCTTTTTAAGCAGGCAGCACAAAGTTTCCTGAGTGTAGAAGGGAGAAGAGGCGCATGTACATTATGGCCCACCTTGAGAAGGAGGGCAGGCGGCTTCAGGGTAAAGTACAGGGATCCATGACAATGTGAAGATAATGTGAAGCTCAAACCCAAGTCACAGGCCTACCTAGATACCTGGAACTAGGTCCAGGGAAAGCTAAGCCACTTGGAATGTTAGAGACAGCTGATAGGAGTACCCTGGGCTTCAGGGACACTCACCCAGGCCTCAGAGATCCCTGAGTCATCGTTCTCCTTTTCTTCAAACTAGATAACAGTGGGACAAAGAGTGGGTGTGCTAGGCTCAGGTTTCAGTACTGCCATTCCTAGGAACTCACAGGGAAGCTGGCAGTTTGTGCAAAAGAGGAACCACTCACCAGAGGATTATGGCCACGCACGTTTCTCCACTTGAGCACAGGCTCCATTAACACCTGGAAGGAAAGAAAACATGTTGCAGCAGTGTGCCAAGTTTGGAATACAGACAGACAGGCATTTCTGACTGGGTACCAAGAGTGGGCCACACCCCCTCCGAAACGCCACCCTTTTAGGTGGAGAAATCATTCCTGTGACTTCCAGACATGACCTTTAAATAACTAAGAAGCAGCTCAGTCTAAAGGGGCATTGGCTCCTCATAGCTTGGAAACAAACAAGGGTGGCTTCCCTGAGGTTTCACAGCCTGAGCTGACCTGGCCCAGAAACACACTACTGTATAGGTCAGGGCTCTCTAGAGGAGCAGATCCAATTACATGAACATAGAAACTGACATACAAGAGGGACTTTGTTAGCAAAATTGGCTCGTGCGATGAGGGAGGCTAAGAACTCTGTCTCGTGACAGGTTGTCTAAAGCTGGGGTCCCAGGGATGCAAGCAGCACAACTCAGTCTAGCTCCAAAGCCCAAAACCAGGGAAGTCAATGGTGTAACGGGAAGCATGAGGCTGAAACCCTGGGCCCTGTGGCCCCTGGCCTGCCTGGAGTTTTGATGTCCCACACAGGAAGGGGGGAGAGGAAATCTTCTCCTTCCTTTTTTTGTGGTGGATATTCCCTACTTAGAAAGTTCACCACTATGTTGACCAGTCTGCTCCAGAAACACCATCTAAGCACCTGCACATGTACAGAAACAAAGCTTCACTAATTCTCCAGGCACAGTACCTGCCCCCTTATTCACACGGGCTTGCTGCAAGATCTCCAGTGGATGCCTGAAGCTTCAGGTATCCTGACACATGCCATGGTTTTGTTTTCTATGCTAGGCAGAAGGATGATTCACATGGGACAGAGTGAGACAACACGAGGTTTCATTGGATATACCATACTGCAATGCATAATTTAAATTTTATGAATCGTTAAAATCCAGAATTTTCTATTTAACATTTTTAGGTCTCGGTTGACCTCAGGTAACTGAAACCACAGGGAATGAGACCACTTCTGAGGGTGGGAGGTGGCTGTCATCTAAAATTAACTGGCACAGGAAATAAATTTTATCAGCCAACTATCCTTTGGTTCCTTCATCTCAACAGAGGTGATAGTACTTACCTCAGAGGGGTTAAGCATATAAGCATGGAATCAATTAGATAATATCATAAACACTTAACATGGCGCTTTTGGATATTAGCTACTGCTGCCACTACTGTTGCTAATTGGCCCCAAGGTCTACAGTGAGAATATAACAATAGGGCTATGTCCTCATTTGAAAATGCATTAAATATACTAATCTACACTGGACATCACAGTGCAGTTTCTACTGATTGTGTACTGCTTTGGCAGCACTGCACAGTCAAACAAAACAAAACAAAATAAAATAATCCTAAATTGAAAAGTCATGACTTAGGGACTATCTAAGGTCTAAATGGAGAGTGCAGCAAGTGTTAACTCCAGACCCAAAGGATTTAGTATGAAACACAGAATGTAAACAGTTCATTTATTACTTTAATACTGACTTCATACTGACATGTTAGTATCTGGGGTGACTTAAGTGCTCTTTTTACTTCACTCCATGAGGCTTTTAGAAACACTAGGTCACATGTGTGGGCTGCACTGGTGTGTGGCACCTGTGCCCTGTATGACTTGTCCCACTGAGGCTCCTTCACACCCAGTGTGGCATACCTCAACGTCTGGTGTATTGGAGAGGAACTCCAGGCATGTCGTCTTCCCACTCGCAATGTTGCCCTCAACACAGACCTGGCAAAAGACAAATGTACATGAGGGATGGAGATGAAGCACCCAGGGAACATGCAGGAACAACTAGGCTCAGGTAAACAGACCACTTGGTCCCGTCCAGGACTTTGAGTGGTAAGCCAAACCCTGCCTCAGGAAACCCCCAAGAGAATATCCCACTAAGCAGGAAAAGCATCACCCGCCCTGTACCCTTCTGACAAACACACATGATCCATCTACACCAGACCCAGACCCTCCCTATTTTTGTTTTAAATAACAAGTTGAGGTCAAACCTAGAGAGAGCCTCATATATGTCGATCATTGTCATGACGGAAGTACACCTCAGCCCAAACCAAGACACCCTTACCACACTTTATGTCACCTGAACTCACACTCAGCTCAACTGCCAGTCAGGTTCTGAGCCCTTCCCTAACACCACACTTCAGATTGCCATGTGTCAGCTACAAAAGTGTTCTGTTTCCTTAACCTGAGTCGTATCAATGGCTTTGAGGTTAAAAGCATGTATATGCTCTCTAGGATCCAAGTCAGTCCCTGACTTGTAGGCAAGAAGCTCTCAGACACTGTTTTGGTTTTGGTTCCAGCGGATCACAAGGGGTACACAGTTCAGCATAAGACAAACTGGCCCTTAAGAACGCTCTTACACATCCTGTGCGTCAGAAAAGTACCTACCCTCATATAGTGGTCTGTTGCTTCACACCCAGGCGGAAGTACCCACAGGTATGTGGTGACTTGCCAAGGCAGTCCTGCAAGCAGGTGGGCTGAACTGACACCCAGGCCCAACAGGCCCCTTCCCATGCCTTTAGGTGGCATCTGTCACATTCTACATATAACAACTATCACTACTGGCCACCTCACCATACCTAATATAAAACTCTCCCTAGCAAGTACAGTGGCAGCAAAAGTTTCCAGCCTTGAACCTAAGAAGTGTCCAGAAATGGACGACGACACTCCCTACAGATGCAGGTCCACCCTCCGATCCCAGGTCCCTGCCAGTCTGTAGCTTAGAAACCAGTGTAAATACAAAGTGAACCCAAAGGAGTAAGTGAAAAACAAGAAGTCTCGCAGGGCACCACTGGGCTTTTGGTTGCTGCTCTTCCCTGAAGACTGTTTTTCCTCTCCCTGCACAACCAAAAGGAGCTCTGGACCAAAGTAAGCTGGACATTACTCTACATCTGATACTTCTTTCCTGTTCACTACAAGGACTTCATTGCTACTGGGGCTGTCAGAACACTTGCTTCTATTCCCACCATGAAATTCTGGAGGGATGGTAAATGTAGACCTCAAATGTGCTCAGCCAGCACCCCACCCCATCATACAGCAAGCAACATAGAAATAGGAATGCAAAAGGAAATTCGGGGAAAGAGGTTTGTTTGTTTATTTGTTTGTTTGTTTTTGTGAAGGTTCACTATGTAATTCAGAATCCTGGCCTGGAACTTATAATCCTCCTGCTTCAGCCACCTGAGTAGAATTACAGGCATATACTACCACACTCAGCCCAGATCCTTCTTTTATGAATGAGCTCCAAGCCAGCTAGGACATGACTGACCCCTGTTGGGGGAGGAGGAATGCTAATAATAATCACCCATAACCCCACGGAACTGCCAACCACCAAGAACAAACATGCAGCATTCCTCCTACTCCTAAAGGTAAAGACCCCTCTACTCCTCTCTGCGTCTTACCACATAGGACTCCCTCTGTGCTCTACCACCATCTCACCCTGAAGGGCAAATCAGATCACACGGCACGGCAGTGCTGTGATTTAAATGTGTCCCCTAAAGTTCACCAGCTGGAAACTTAGTCCAACAGTGTTGAGAGATTCGACCTTGAAGACAGACTGTGAGCTCTGCCGTCAGGAATGACTTGATGCCAGTACCGTAGAGGTACACCAGTTATGAGTGGAGGGGGTCCTGATAAAAAAGGACACGGACGGTTGGTGAGCCTCTCTGCTCTGCTCTGCTCTTTCATGATATGAAGTATGCATGCAGCCTCCAGCAGACACTAGTCCTTCAACCTTAAACTTCCCTGCCTCCAGAAACATGAACCAAATGCATTTCTACTCCTCAAAAGTTACGTGATACACTCTTTAACCCCAGCACTCTCTAGGGGCAGACTATAAGACCAGGCCTATGGCTATCCTCAGTCTTAGCAACTGCAGCTCCCTCTCCTCCACCTCTCAGGGGGCATCAAGGCTGTTCTCAGTCATTAGTCACCCTCTCAAATCCCCAGACTCACTGACCTTTTTATTGTCTCCTCTGTCAGAATGACCTTAGACAGCCTCATGCCAGTGGCTACTTTGTTTTCAGGTCCCAAGATTTCAGTCCAGCGCCTCCCACACAGAAACATACTTAAATGGCTATCAGCAGGCTCCACACTAACCACCTCCTACAAACTGCTACTGTGCACCCAAAGGTGCACTAGAGCACATCCAGATAGACCCAGCACTAACCAATGTTAGCTCAACAATTACCAACACAGTAATACATTCATTTCCACCACCACCCCCGATTTCTAGTCACTGGATGTCACTCCCATCTGTCATATGCTCTTCTAATTTTTTAGATGTCCTTTAGGTGTGTGGCTGATTTGCCTGCTTGTATGTCTGTGCTCCAATGAATGCCAGGTGTCCATGGAGACCAGAAGAGGGTCAGATCCTTTGGGATTGGAATTAAATAGTTTGTGAGATGTCATGTGGGTGCCAGAAACAAAAATCTGAAACTTCTGCAAAATCAACAAGAGCTCTTAACTGCTAAACCATTTCTCCAGCCCCTCTTCTTCTAACCTTAGTAAGATTTCATGAATTGCAAGTATCTTAATAACCAGGCCTCTTCTCTCCCTGTGATGTCACTCCTTCCCAGGCCCACTTCTTCTTCCTGACTACTCCCCAATGGGGAATGGAGAAGGGCACACTTTCCATCCTCGACAGAGGCATCCACACTCCTGCTACCCTTTTCCCAGCCACCAGAGCTACAGCCTTTCAGCTCTCTTACAGAAATGAGCCCCTGACCACGTGGAGTGATTGCACCTGAGATCTCAGTATTAAGGGGTTGAAGCTGAAGGACCACAAGTTTGAGGCCAGCCTGGGTACATGGTGAGACTGTCTCAAAGGAAGAAACTGAATTCCTGGGCTGACGGTAACCAAAATATTGCCTCAACATCTGAACCTGTCCAACCTGTGCTTCCTTTGACCTTCAACCTCACAGCCCTACCCACAGAGCCAGCCTGTCAAGCACCTCCCAACTGAGTCCACCCTGTGGACCCTCA
Source organism: Psammomys obesus (assembly GCF_907164565.1). Lineage (NCBI taxonomy): Eukaryota > Metazoa > Chordata > Mammalia > Rodentia > Muridae > Psammomys > Psammomys obesus. The sequence continues at coordinate 20,904,889 of NW_026596034.1, forward strand.
TAGATAGACAGCAGAGAAGACTTTCCCTCACATCCGGGCTGGGCAATCAACACAGCAGTTCACAGCTGCCTGAAGAATTGTACTACGTGAGGCCCCTACCTGGGCAGGCTCGGGGGAGTACAGATAGTAAATGGCTAACAGAGGTAGTCTCTGGGGAGAGGGCCTGCAGCACAAAAAGGAAGAGAGATTTTTATCCCTGGATATTGTCTTGTGCTTGTGTTTTCACCGTGTACACATACTGCTTCACTCTCCACCTCAAAAACGAATAAATTATTCTACACTGGAGAATGCATGCAAAGAGGAACTTACCACTGCTTTTTTCTCTTTATCATTCTCTCTGTCTTTATCTAAAAAAAAAAAAAAAAAAAAGGAAAGAAAAAGAAACCAGTGTTTCAATTATTCACTCTGCTCTGTGCTAATCTGATAAATGACCACACAAACATTTTTATGCTTGCTCCTTGGCTTTAAAAAAAAAAAAAACTGTTTACAATTCTCTAGACCCTCTACGTGACACTGTAGAATGGCTGCCTGGGACCAGGTCTGTTTGTGCTTGCTTGCTTGCTTACGTTCCTTCACTTGGTACATTCTACTTCCCATTTTCACCTGCGCTGTGTGCTTAGGATCTTCACAGTGGACACAAAGAGCGACCGGCACTCAAAGAGACTCGATTAAGGCTGGGACCCAGGCTGTCTGTTCCCTAGGCTAAGACTGGCAACACTGACAACCCACTGGGCCCGAGGCCAGTAAAAGCCATGCTTCGTGGCTTCCATTTCGCAAGAGGAAGATCCCCCAATGCCAGCGAGAGTGGGAGGAAGTCAGAAGCCTAAACCCGGCTCTTAGGTCCGCAGGCACTTGCACCCAATGAGGGCTGATTAAATGCAGCTCCCGTCCCAACAGTCCCCAAGCTTAAAGAATATGACCAGGAAATGGGCCGAGAAGCCGCGCTTGGACCCCACTAAGTGTCGGTCCTCACAGTTCTTTAGGGCCCCAGTCCCGGGAAGTCCGGGACTTGCAGGTGAGGGGGAGGGACCAGCGCAGCCCTCTGAGATGGTACAAAAGTACTAGTTACCCGGAGGCCAGGCGCGGCGAGGTGCCCACAGCGGCCCAGCACCCGAATCGAGATTCCCGGGATTGCCGGGGCTCCCGGGGCTCCCAGGGACCGTGCTGCGTAGCCGCCGCGCAGCCCAACCACGGAGGGACCGCAGCAGCATAGCACCCAGCTGACTTGCTAGCAAGACTTCCTTCCGGTGCGTCTCGGAGCCCCGCCCATCTCTAGCCCCGCCCCGCTCCACCTCCCTCTGGCCCCGCCCTTTAAACGGTCCTCTTGTATTTCTTCTTAGCTGGAAGAGATTCAAATTGAAGATTGCCCAGTTTACAGACCTAAGAATGCCCCTGACTCAAGTATGCTTGGAGAACGGGTGGCTAATAATGCCAGAGGCTTTTTGGTTCCTTAGTGTATCAGATTACCTCATTGATTGCCTGCTCCACCCACACCTAGCGCGCGCCTACTCAGAATGTGTTGCATTTTTCTACTAACAACCCAGCAGGTAGATCTTGTCATTCCCATTCTTCAAGCTTGTCCTTGAAGAACTGGGCACCTTGCTTGAAAGGGCACCAGGTTTAATCTCCATTAATCACAAAAAGCAGCAAGAGGGACGTAGGGAAGAGAGGAGCTGGGATGAAAGCTTTTCTTTCCCCAGAGCCTTTGACATTTCCAACGTTTGGACTCTAATGTTGACTCCTCAGGAAGGCATAACCAAAATCTCCACTGAATGGACCAAAAAGGATAAGAAGGGAGCTTACAACCCCCACTTGTAAGCAGATAGCAAAATAAGCCTGGATTAGGGGTAGCTTGGGTACTATAATTCATCCGTCCCAGCCAATAAACCCAGATGTTGCCACCTTGACTGTAACACGGTGGTTACAATGTGGGGGTAGAGAAGCTTTCCACTTCTTCCAGCTTGTAAGATACTGGCAGTCATCTTGGACAGGAAGAAGAAAGACATTAAAAGCCACCACCCTCGCTGGCTGTCCCGATTATTTGCTAGGCGCCTGGCAAAGGCAAAAGTAATCTTCAAAATCAAAGTCAACGTTTTTGTGAGCATATTGGGGTGATCAGGTCTTAGATAGGCGGGGTCCAAAGGGGTCTAAATAGACCGGGGCAGTGGGCTAGTTAATTCTTATCAACTTAACACAAACTAGAAACTGGGGTAAGGGAGCCTCGGTTGAGAAATTGGCTGCACCAGATTGGCACGTGGGTCTGCTGACTGTGGGCAGTGCTGTCCCTGGGCAGGTGAGCCTTGGCTATTTATGAATGAGGAAGCCAGAGGACAGAAACCAGTAAATACTGTTACTTCCTCCATGGTCTACTTCAGTTTCTGCCTCAGATCCCAGCCTTGAGTTTCTGCTTTGTCTTCCCTTAGTGAAAGGCTGTAGCCTTTAAGCCAAATAATAGCCCTTTCTTCCCCGGCTTGTTTCGGTCAGTGTTTCTTTTATCACAGCAATGGAGAAGCAAACCAGGACAGGTGGTGACCCAATCATCCAAGGCAAGTCCCAAGACTTAAATCACATAAGAGAAGTGGCACGTGCTTCTTGTGTCTAAAAAGAAATGGGATAGTCCTGGCTACACCTGGAGCACTTTTTATAAGCTGAAAGCTGATCTAGTTGTGGGACAACTAACAACAGGGAGAGGCAGGCTTTGCACATCCTGAGAGCAAGGACAGACTAGGAGGGCCAGGCTGTAAGTTCAGGCTACACATTCTACATCTGTTGATGAGAGCACCAGAGCCTGGGGACCCTGCAGGGAGAGAAGCAGAGTCTTGCTTTGTAGAATTTATATTTTTATTAACTGATAAATAATTGTACAGATTTACAAGGCATCATGTGAGCTTTCATTACATGTACACATATTGAAAATGTGTAATACTCATGTCAGGGTAAGTCAGTCTCTTCGGAATAATTTCTGTGCTGAAAACAATCAAATTCCTTTCTCGTGGCTTTTCATTTTAAATAAAACAGTACACTCAGGTTATCCACAGTCAATCATACTGTCTAACAGAACACTGGAATTTCTTTCTCCTAAGTCTAACTTATTACCAGTTTTCCCGCGGGATATGCTTATTATCTGAGATGAGCTACCAAAAGGATGCAGAGGAATGCCTGGCCGCTCTAAAGAAGGTGACCAGTGGAAATCCTAAGGATTCTCAAAAGGCGAGGAGGCGAGGCTGCCGTTCTTGGATCTTTCTTCCCTACTCCAACACTGCTTTTCCACTGGAAAGCTCCTGCGCAGAGCGTTGGTGCCGAGCTGCCCCGGGTTAGGTGGGGTGGACCGGCTTGGCTCCGGATCTGCGCTGTATTGGGAGTTTAGAGTCTAGAGTCAGGCGGGCGTGGAGTGGGCGGTCTGCGCTACTGCGCACGCGTTCCCGCACTTGCGCCAGAGAGGGGAGGTAAAGCCGACCCAGCAGCGGCAGTTAAAGATGTGGCGCGAGTCCTGAAAAGAGCAATTAACTGAGAAGGACTGGAAGAGAAGCGGGACTGTTGGTTGGACCTGTGTGCGAGATGGAGTCTCCACAGGAGAAGGAAGATCAGCCGTTCTTCTGCATGACTCTGAAAGGCTTTGTGAAAATACTGCGTTTGGTGAGAACCGGGGAGAGAACGCAGGGCGGTGGTCAAGTGTGTTTCGGGGTGGAGAAGACGGGGTTAGGAAGCCCGGAGCAGCTTTTGCTCGGTCACCTTGTTTCCAGACACGTCTTTCCAGATGCAAGTCATTGCTCTATTGCTCTGTCCGCTGAGAGGAGGACCATAGCGTGGCCTCCCCTTCAGATGGTGTAGGGACACACCCATAGGTCTAACTGAATGACCCTCATTTGGATCACAAATTGGTGGTAACCTACCAGACAAGACAGTTCCAGTCTCACCACTCAGAAGCCTACAAGATGTTTAAAAAAAAAAAAAAGTTGATGATCTTTTACCGTAACTCGGACATTTGAAGTCACCTAACTCAGTATATAACCAGAGCAAGAGCACAGAGGACACTGCCCTTATTAGGGCTCCAGACATAACAGGGCATTGCAGTCCCTTCTGGACAGCGCTTTGGAGAAAGGAGAGCATCAATAAAGGGTAACGTCCCTAGCTACTTAGGGACATACAAACAAAACCCGGAAGAGGGCTCGCTCCTTAACTGTGGCTCCTCCCCCAACCCTGAACCTCTCCAGTCCAGGGGCTGGGCTAACCTTCCCTAACCTCGGCTTCTCTCTTCTCTATAAACCAGCCTTTTCATCGACTGTTGGTCATCTGCTCCTCTCTTGGCCCTCTTGCCCTTTCTCCTCTCTCTTCTCTTCCTATCTCTCTCCCTCTCCTCTCACAGTCCAGTTCAGTCTGGACTCTTCCAGAAGCCTCTGGCTGTATTCTCATATCTAGAATAAAACTTTCTCCTCAAGCATACCTCGGAGCGGTCATGTCCTCATTTTCATTCACAAACTACCGTAGTTGAAGAAATGTAAGAAAACTCAAAGAGAAAGGAAAAGTAGTTCATTTAAACTTTTGAAGAGTTGACATAAGATAGTTAAAAGTTACAAGGGAAACATTTCCACCTGACATGAAGAAAAGAGTTTTTATTTTGAAAGGGTGCCAATTTTAAATGAACACGCATGGAAGGCAGTATGAGGATGTTGTAAAGGAGATTCAAACTTCTCCTTTGAGTAGTTTGAATGAGTAAAATAAACTGCATATGAAATCTTCCCCATGCCACAAGTCTATGGTTCTGAGAAATAGCTACAAGTTATGGCTCATGTGATACATTTAGAAAAGTACTCCAGAGCCAAGGATGAGATTACCTTTGCTTTATTTAATCAAGAAGGTGACTGATGAACATTAGGGTCCAAAATTTCTAGAACACTGGGGGAAAAAAAAAGTGTTTTTTTTTTTTTGTTTTGTTTTTGTTTTTTTGTGTTTTGGGGAAGGGGTTAAGTTTGATATTACTTCTTTTTTGTTGTTCTGTTTTGGTTTTAATAGGGTCTCACAGCATGTCCCTGTCTGGCCTTAAAATCACCCTGAGTTCCACCTGTCTCTGCTAGGTTTAACATTTTTATTATTATTATTATTATTATTATTATTATTATTATTATTATTATTATTTGAAGTAATAACCAACTGTTTTTACTTCCACTTTTTTTTTAAGATTTAGAATGTTTTGCCTGCATGTATTTTATGTGTATGTATCACATGAGTACTTGGTGCTTTCTAAGGTCTTTTCTCCTCCTCCTCCTCCTCCTCCTCCTCCTCC
>NW_026596034.1:20910272-20932772 GCF_907164565.1 Psammomys obesus
CTCCTCCTCCTCCTCCTCCTCCTCCTCCTCCTCCTCCTCCTTCTTGATTTTTCAAGACAGGGTTTCTCTGTGTAGCTTTGGCTGTCCTGGTCTTGCTTTGTAGACCAGGCTGGCCTTGAACTCACAGAGCTCCGCCTGCCTGTGCCTCCTTGAGTGCTGGGATTACAGGTGTGTCGCTGGGCCCAGCAGACGTGGACCTGAGTAAGGGGGGATGCTGTGGAGATAGGAAGGCTGGTGATTGCAGGGTAGGCAGCAAATTGTCGGATTTGGGATATACAGCTCCCAAGCCCAAATGCTTAAGGCCAGAACTGTCTCGAATTTCGGAGTATATACATGTATATAATGAGATATTTTGGAGGTAGAACCCAAATCTAAATGCAGAATTCATTTGTATTTTATGTATACCTTGTACACGCAGCCTGTGGTGTAGCAGACAATGTTTTTTAGTGACTTCATATGTGAAGCAAAAGTCTGTTGCTTATTGAACCATCAAAAGTCAGGTGTCCTTTGCAACATTCAAAATTTTTGGATTTTGACCAGCGGTTGTACACACCTTTAATCCCAGTATTTGGGAAGCAGAGGCAGATGAAGCTTTATGAGGCCAGCCTGGTCTATTTAGTGAGTTCTAGACAAACCAGAGTAACACAGTCAGACCTTGTTGTCAGCCCACCCCCACCACCACCACAACAACAACAAAAATGGATTTGGGAGCATTTTGGACTTTCAGGTTAGAAGTGCTCAAGATTTGCTGATGGTGGGTAATGGGTAGGAGAAATTGAGGGGTACAACATAACACCACAGTGTAGATTATGCAGAGGTGAAAAAATGATCTTCCTCTCCACTGGTATCAGAAAACCTGCAGGATCAGCAAGTGTCGGGGGAGGGCTAGAAATTCAGCTTCAAATTCAGTATTTGATTAGAGGTACCTATGAGACCCATGAGTAGCAAAATTGGATGTCAGCACTGGCTAGAACTGGATTTTAGGTGGAGAGATAGAAGTATTTAAAGTCAAGTGACAAGAGAGGCCATCAAGAAATAAATGTAGATAAGAGGATAAATGAACTCCAGGAGTCTGTGAACATTAAAGGGAGGAGCAGAGCCAGGTGGGGATGGCATTCCAGAGGCAGGCAGATCTCTGTGAGTTCCAGGCCATCCTGGTCTACAAATCAAATCCAGGACAGCTAAGGCTACACAGAGAAACCCTGTCTCCAAAAGAAAGGGGGTGGGTGGGCAGAGAGTGGAATTAGCAAAAAAAATGAGAGGGAGTTGTTAGGGATGCAGGGCAAGTCAAGTGCACAGTGTCCTGGAAGCTAGATGAGGAAACTCAAGGGCCTGACATCAAATACCAGGGACAACTGGAGTGAACGAGGCCTGAGACGCGACCACGGGAACATTCATGTATAAATCGAGAGGCATGTTTTCTCTAGATGGTAGGTGACTCCTAGATCTTGGACATATGGTGAAAGGGAGACTCTACCATGCAGATCCAAAGGATTTTTAAATAGATGAGGAAGTAGATGAACAAATTTACATTTTAGAAGTTTGGGTTACGATAGTTGATGGCAAAGACACTTGCATTTACATGATGTATGTCATGTCATCAATGTGGTTACATACGTGCCTGTAAGGCTAGCCCCATAATCAGGATAATGTATACAGCCACACACGGCGTACCTTCTTAGGTGTGAGTTGAAGGGTTATACAACAGTTGTCCCATGAGATGATGCCACCTGGTGATATCAGAGCCATCCTAGTATCAGCATTTTTATAATTTGCACAATGAAATCACTCAGTGTATTTCTTAGAGTGTGTCTGATTGTTAAGCACATAATTGACACCTAAACCCCTAAAATGTTCCTCATGGCCCTGGTAATCTCTTCTTCCTGTCAACTCTAGTCCCAGAGTCCACTCATCTGCTTTCTGTAATTGTATTTTCTATAAAGTATAGTTCTGTTCTCTATAACTATAGTTTTTGCTATAACTGCAAATACTCTTTCATTTCCTGGAATTTTCTTTAAATAGCATCTAGTATATACTCACTTTGTCATCTTCCATTCGTCATAATTATTTTGAGACTCATCCATGTCATTTGTCAATAGTATATCCATATTGATATTCATTCTTTTTGTAGCTAATACTCCACTGTGTGGATAGACCTGTCCCCGTCCTAAGGTGTGTGTGTGCATGTGTGTGTGTGTGTGTGTGTGTGTGTGTGTGTTATTCTGGGAATTAAAAATGGCCTTCATTTGTACTGTTAGTGGCCTCTCATACCTCTCATTGAGCTACATCCCATCTCTGATCATATGTTATTTATCTGTTCACTTAAACAGCATCATTTAGGTGATTTCCAGTCTTTAGCTGTCCCTTATTTCTAATGGCATTATATTTAGTAAGAGGCATTATTTGAAAATTCACACTGAGTAGTAACTCTTAAAACATCAGATTTTTTTTTTCCTTCTGACAGTATGTTTAAACCCATCTTCTCCATTCCTCCACTCCCATCCTCCCCTTCGCCTTTATCCTCATGGCACAATTCAACTGAAGTTTAATCGTAGATTGCACATTACTAAGAGTTAAGGAATGGTGAGGGAGTGAATGATGAAGAATTCTAGGCAGCCAGGATGTAGATATTTTGGGGAAGTAACAAGAAGCAGAAGCAAACAACCAAACAGAACAGACTAAAGTTTGTCTGGGGAAGAAGATGAAGGGAAAGGGCTGTGGGGGAAAGGTATCTTAAGAGAAGACATCTCCGATGTGTTTACAATAAGATGAAGATAAGCGGAAGGAGAGGAGATATTTGGAGGGAAAAGATCAGAGAACTACAGTGAAGTGATTACCTGTACTTGAAACAGGGTCACATAGTCCTCTAAAACACTACCAGAGGTCAGTACCATGTTTAATCATGCCTTTCATGTTTACAGTGTACACAGAAATCTTACTGAGCTGCTTGTAGACCTCATTTGGGGGCTAAAGATATAGGTGACTCCAAGGTACAGCACTCACATACATGAGACCCTAGATTCAACCCCCAGTGCCACACATGGACATCCACCACCCCCACAGGAAGTAAACTGATTGTTTCTATGGGTTAAACGTGTATGACCAATGACTAAATCGTTGTTTTTTTTTTCTAGGTAGTAACTGTGGCATCCATGACCTTTTTCATCATCGCACAAGCCCCCGAACCGTACATCGTTATCACTGGGTTTGAACTCACCATTATTTTCTTTTTCATAGCTTTGTATATATGCAGACTTGACAAAAAGATGAGATGGCTGTTTTGGCCTTTGCTTGTAAGTGATCAGTTTCGACCTTAAAGCGTAACTACTTTTTCCTGACATAGGAAGGCACTGTAGCCAACTACTTAGTTCTCCTAAATGTTTAAGGTGATCTCTGTTCATTGCTACAGGCCCCATGTTTTCTTGGGGAAGGTTCTCAGAGATTCAGGGCAGGCACAGAACATAAATTCTCCTTACTGCATCTACCAGTAGGTGTGGCTGGCCTTTCTGTTTGGAGAATTCTCTTAAGTATAAATGTTCTAAAGAAATTTAGATTTAGAACCATGTTAATAAATTAGAGCATGCTTTTAACTTTTGCCTCCTTTTTCTTTATCCTGCTTTCTTTGCTTACTGAAAATAGATCCTTTTCTCGTACACTATATCCTGATTACAGTTTCACCTCCCCTCCCCTCTGGAACCACTCTCTTTCTGTCTCTAATAGATAACCAAACATGGCAAAATAAAAGATAAACAAAGCAAAAGCTATCATATCAAAATTGCACACTGCAACCCAACAGGAGTAAAAGAGTCCCAAGAGCAGGCACAAGAGTCAGAAAAGTCAGGACACCCATAAAAACAAACAAAACAAAAACTAAGCTATAATATATATTCAAGGACCTGGCACAGAGCTGTGTTAGTCCTGTGCTTGCTGCTTCAGTCTCTATGAGCTCACATGCATCCTGCTTAGTTAATTCAGAGGACCTTATTCTCTAAGTATCCCTCTATCCCTTCAAGCTCTGACAATCTTTCTGCCTCCTCTTCTGAGGGATTCCCTAACTTCTGTCTGTGGTTCTCTGCATCTGCTCCCATCTACTGCTGGAAGCAGCATCTCTATCTATGAGTATATCAGAATATCATTAGGAATCATTTTATTGATTTTGTTTTTAGACCAGTAGTGTTTGGTTTTACCTTAAATCTCTGGACTATCTAGTCTCTGCTTCTTGGTTACCCAAGGACTGTCAGGTATGAGTTCCTTCTCATTGAGTGAGCCTTTAGTCACATCAAACCCTGATTGGCTATTCCCACATGTTCTATGCCACCATTGCCCTAGCATATTTTGTAGGCAGGACAATTGCAGGTCAAATGTTTTGTGGCTGGGTTGGTGTCCACATTTCTCTTTTGGTAGCCTGCAGAGTACCTTCCCACATCAGACATGCTAGAACATAAGGGTGAGGGGTCCATGTAGTCACAAGCTGGACTTCTCCATGTTCAATTAGTTTGGTGGGTTTATTGTCCTTGGCGATGGGCCCCACTGTTAGCTTACAGGGAGCAACCTTTTATCTTAACAACAACAACCTGGGTTGTTTGGGTATTTCCACGGAACCCCCAGACCAGCAACTCAATTGAATGCATCTCTTGTAGCCAGGAAAGGCTTCTAGTCCCACCACTGGAAGCCTCACCCGGCTACAAGAGATGGCCAGTTGAGACTCTGTATCCCCCATGACTGAAAGTCCTCATTAGGATCACTCTTATATGTTCCAGGAAGTTTCCACTGCACTGGGTTTCAAGGCCACCCCACACATGCCCCCTACCAGTTCCAGCGGTCTCTCTCCGAACTCTCTCTTTTTAACCCATCTCCCCCAACCTCATACCCCTGCTCAAATCTCCACCCCCCCCCCAAGTCCAACCATAAGATTTTTTCCATATCCCCCTCCCAGGGAGATCCCTTCATCCCCCGCACCTCCTCCTCTTTACCTAACCTCTCTGTCTACAGATGTAGCTTAGTTAAGGATTGATTAGTTATTAACATTTACTTAATGGCTAATATCCACTTATTGAATATATACCATATTTATCTTTCTGGGTCTGGGTTCCCTCACTCAAGATGTTGTGGTTTTTTTTTTCCCCCTCTAGTTTCATCCATTTGCATGCAAATTTCATGATGTCACTTTTTAAAAAGCAGCTGAGTAATACTCTGTTATATAAATGTGCCACATTTTCTCCATTCTTCTCTTGAAGATCATCTAGGTTGTTTGAAGTTTTTGGCTGTTATGAATAAAGCTGCGATTAACATAGTTGAGCAAATGTTGTTGTGGTAGGTTGGAGCATCCTGTGGGTACAGGCCAAGAGTGGTATAGCTGGGTCTTGAGGTAGACTGATTCCAAATGTTCTGGAGAACCACTACATTGGTTTCCATAGTGGCTGTACAAGTTTGCACACCTACCAGAAATGAAGGTGTGTTCCCCTCCCTCCACATCCTCCCCACCACAAACTGCCACTTGCATCACTAATCTTAGCCATTCTGACAGGTGTTAAGATGGAATCTCAAAGTACTTTTGATTTGCATTTCCCTGATGGCTAAGGATGCTGAACATTTCCTTGTTTGTCGGCCATTTCAGATTCCTCTGTTGAAAAAAATTCTGTTTAGACCTGTACCCAAATTTTAATTGGATTATTTGGTTTATTTATGTCTAGTTCTTTATATATTTGGATGTTAGTCCTCTATCAGATGTAAAGTTGGTGAAAATCTTTTACCATTCTGGAGGCTGCCGCTTTGTCCTTTAGACAGTGTCCTTCACATTACAGAAGCTTTTCAGTTTCATGAGGTACCATTTGCTAATTGTTGATCTTCGTTCCTGAGCTGTTGGTGTTTTGTCCAGGAAGTTTTCTCCTGTGCCAATGAGTTCAAGGCTGTTCCCCACTTTATCTTTTATCAAGTTCAATGGGCCTGGTTTTATGTTGAAGGCTTTGATCCACTTGGACTTGAGTTTTGTGCAAAGTGATAAATATAGGTCTATTTGCATTCTTCTCCATGTAGACATGCAGTTAGACCAGCACCATTGTTGAAAATGCTGTCTTTTTCTTGTGTGTATTTATGGATTCTTTATCAAAAACAGGTGGTCGTATGTGTACAGATTTATCTGGGTCTTCAATTCAATTCCATTGATCAATGTGTCTTTTTATACCAATTTTGTGCAGTTTTTATTACTGTAGCTCTGTGGTAAAATTTGAAATCAGGAACAGTGGGACATCCAGCAGTTTTTTTTTTTTTTATTATTCAAGATTGTTTCAGCTATCCTGGGTTCTTTGTTTTTCCACATGAAATCTAGAATTGTCCTTTTAAGTTCTGTAAATTAAATGTTAATTCTGCCAATCAATATCTTTCCAATTTCTTTTTTCAAAGACTTGAAGCTCTTGTCATACAAGTCTTTTACTTACTTGGTTAGAGTTACCTCCAAGATATATTATCTGAGGCTATTGTGAGAGGTGTTGTTTCCCTGTTACTTCCCAGCCCATTTGTCATTTGTCTATAGGAGGGCTACTGACCTTTTTTTAAAGTTACTCTTGTATGCAGCCACTTTGCTGAAGTGCTTACCAGCTGTAGGAATTCCCTGGTGTTAGCTTCTATGAGCTAACCTATCGCCCACAAAATAATAATACTTTCACTTCTTTCTTTTCAATTTGTTTCCCCTTGATCTTCAATTGTCTTATTGCTCTAGCTAAAACTTCAAGCACTATATTGAAGAGATATGGGGAGAGTGAACAATCTTGTCTTGCCCCTAACTAGTGGAATTGCTTTGAGTTTCTCTCCATTTAATTTGATGTTTTGCCTTTTTAAATGCATGTGGATATAGCTTCAGAATTGGGAGCTTCAGAGACAGGCAGCTACGCAAGGCAGCTACACAGCCTTGCCCATCCCTCATCACAAAATGGAAACTCAAACTATTTGAGAAAGTTCAATATAATTTGATTGTATTTGAAAATTCTGTAGTCGTTCATGATAATTCCAACTGATCTTGCTGAACCATGTTTTGTAACATTAGACTTCAACTGCCAGACTCATAGCATTAGGAATAGCGTCCCCATCAAGTGCCCCAGTGGCTACCACAGCTGTCACAACAGACAAATGGAAATTATTAGGTGAGGTCTATGTGGTGCTTCAGCCAGGGACTACAAAGCCAGTTCTAGCAAAAACTGATTAACTTTTACCTCTCTCTTCTCTCTCAAGTCACATCCAGCATTCCTGCCTCCATGGGTCTCCCCTGTGCCTCCCACTCTGTCCCCTCTTTGGCTAGACAGGTAATGGCCACTTCTTCCTCTGCTGCACTTGTCATGTCCTCTTGGATTCTGAAATGCTTACATGCAAGTTGCAGGGTCTTTGGGTGGAAATGTTGTTAACGCCTGCAGCTTGGGAGGAGAACTAGAGCTGAGGTGCCGGTAATTGGGCTCAAAGAGAACACTGTGCCCGTAGAAGTTCCCTGGTAGGCTTTCTCCAGGGTGGCAGGTCACATGCAGATGAGGCCAAGAACCAAAAAAGAGGCAGCTTATAATCAGGAGGCCATGGCTGGCCTAATTTCCTATTTTCTGAGGAAATTCAAGGGATAAAGGCAGCAGTCGTGGGGCCCCTGCACGGTGAGTAGGAGAGCCAGCAAGCACTTTCCCTATTATTAACGTGAAGGAGGCGGGTGGCCAAGGACCACATGTCCTCTGTCGGGAGCAGGAGGAAATGATAAACACTGATGTCCTACAGCCAGTGCCCCTGACTAGAAGATGCTGGTCTGTCTGTCTGCCCTTGGATCTGTCATTCATACCCACGCCCTGACACAATCTGTATGCCAGGCCTCTGTTGCCATCTAGCACCACCCCCGACAGATTATGAATGAAAGAGCTGACCCAGAGCTTTGGGGTTCAAAATTACTATGACATCTCCATTCTTTTTTTGTAATTAAATTTTCATGCTACTTCATAGCCTGTTGAGGGGTTGGGGCTTTCTTGTTCTTTCTATTTTTGTTCTGTGACAGGATCTCACTCAGTAGCCTTCGCTGTCCTGGAATTCACTATCTAGACCAGGCTGCCCTTGAACTCACAGAGAACGGTGTGCCTCTGCCTCCCGAATGCTGGGGTTAAAGGTGTGTGCCACCATACCTGCTGCATATTGAGCTTTCCATGTAAAGACAGTGTTTTGGGTTGGGTGTGCTAGCTTACATTTATGATCTCAGCATGCAGAAGACTGGAGCAAGAAGCCTCTGAGCTGAGGGTCCTTCTGGGCTACATGATGAATACCAGACCAGCCTGGGCTACAGCCTGAAACCCTGTCTCAAAAAAACAAGACTAAATAAACAAACACAATGTCCTAAGTTTCCACTAGGGAGCATAAGCATTTTGAGATAAGCACATCCTTCCCTTCCCATTCCCCATGGGTCTATGCACTCCCTAGAATACAACTTTTGTACAAACCCATCTGCAGCTTAATTCATAGGTGTTACAGCTGCCAGATTGGGGTGGTGAGCCCTGGCGCCTTGAAGCAGACCAAAGTATCCAGTCAAAAGGGATTTCACCCAAGACAACCGGTCTCATTGTCTGCTTCAACATTTTTTTCTTTCCTCAAGTCAGACCTTGTTTCTCTTTATTAGGTGCTTTTCGTTTGGAATCTAATATTTCTTATTAACTTCTTCCTGCCTGCTTATCACAAGCATGCATAGGCCATTCCATGATAAGGACAATTTATTTTTCCACAATACACATCAATCTAAAAACGTAAATTGTTCTTGTTAAAATGCTTCATTTGGGGGAAATTTTGGATGAAGTAGCTTAATTGGCAAGCTACTGCATTACAGATACGGGCAGGGCTTGTCCTGGAAATTACCACTCTAAATGTGTGTTGTCTTCAGGTTTTGGGGTTTGGGATTTTGTTGGTGTTGTTTTTAAATAGGGTCTCACTATGTGGCCTTGGCTGGACTGGGACTCTGTGTAGACCAGACTGACCTCAAACTCCTGAGTGCTGGAATTAAAGGCATGATTCACCATGCCTGGCTTCAGTTTTATTAATTGCATTTTAGTAACAAAGTTATTTGATAGCAAATTATTTCATACTTCCTTTCTAAAAAACAATAAGCATTCCAGCTTCCTAGGGGACCCTCTGTACTCTAAACCTTCTGCATAATTATCTGATTTTCCTAACCAGATGAGTTATTTACTCCCTCTAGCTATGTCTATATGAATATGTCTATATATATATATTCACTATGTCTAAATGAATATATATATATATATATGTAAGTGTTTAAATAATTAAATGAACTGATGTATTATAAGAGACCTTCTAGGTAGATCGTAGAGCAAATATGTGGGCATTATTTTGCTATAACAGTTTAGTTTCCTTAAAGACATTGATGTGTGCTAAATTGAATAAAATGCAGCTTTTAAAAAATTCACGGAGCTGCCTCTACTTTTATTTTTTTAATCACTACTTGTTGGTCTTGTCTCCCCGCCAACCCCAGGATGTTGGGGTGGAACCTCAAGCCTAGAGCCATGCTAGGATGTGAGCTGTATCCACAGCCTTGGTGGTCTTTGATAGCAAGCTGATTTTTCTATTCTGCTTTTTTAGGATGTTATCAACTCAATGGTAACAATGTTATTCATGCTTACTGTATCTGTGTTGGCTCTGTTACCAGAAACATCAAAAATGACCGTCCTTGGAGGGGTAAGTAGAAGTCTTTCAGCGTTTCTTCCAGTTTGATCAAAATACACATTTACTGGGAAACCTGAAACAAGTAGAGCAAGCTCCACTGATTTCATGCCAGGAGCTCCTGGATTGGCATGCAGTGCCTGCTGGCTTTATAGTTTGTGTAAGTGAATGCATTCCCTGATTAGCATACATAGACAGGGTTTCATACTGGAGTCCACCAAATAAAGAAGGCCCTGCCTGTTTCTTACAGGGCTATGCCAGACCAAAAGAAGCTGCTAGAATCCGTTACAGCTCTGAGCTCTGACAAACCTGCTGTCAAACAAGAAAATAAACATAGTGAATGGGTTTCATAGTTCTCCTTTTAAAGGATTCATATTACTTGTTAGGTGAGACAGAATATTCTCATAAGTCTTCAGAAGCAATATGACAGACTTCTTTACTGCAAGGGATATGGGAGGAAGCCTCGCAACCAAAGGGTTATTCTGAGCACTGCTTGAAGACAGGCACGTCAGCGTGGTCAGACTTAACGCCTGGCAAGCGAGCCGAAATGGAAGACTGCAGTAATTTCACTATACTTGCACCTGGTATTCTGAGATTTGGCCATTTGGCTTTTCTAGGCTCTAATCTAGTGAACTGAATTAGAAACTTCTTCCTTCCTACCTTCTTGCTCTTTCTTAGCAAGGGCCACATAGAACTGGCCGTGCTCTGCCATGTCCATCAGAACCCTAGATTTCAACTCCTGTAATCATTAAGCAGCTTCATGAGAGATTAAAGAATTTTTCTAGAAGTGAGGTATTCTGAAATACTAATCCCCCTAATTGTTTTAAAGACAATACTGTCTACTATTTTAAAAGATGAACCAGTCATAGCACTCAAATTCCTTTACTTGTCTGTTCTCTCATTTTACTCATTGCTTAAAGGATAACAAAGTAGAACTGTATTAACTACCGTGGCCATTAGCCATGTGGGTACTGAGCACAGGAAAAGGGACTAGTATGACTTGAGATAAGCTCTGAATATAAAATATGCATTGAATTTCAGAGATTTTATTTTCTCCCCAAAAGAAAACAGAGTATTTCACTAATAACTTTTATTAAAGCAATGATCTATAGAGGAATAATATTTTAGCTATGTTGAGCTAAATAAATATACTAAAATAAATTTCGCTTTTTTTTTTCTTTTTAAATGAAGCTCTTGAAAAAAATCTTAAAATTATGTGGCTCACAATGAAGACTTTGTATTCCTTCAGGATGGTACTAGCCTCAGGTTGCTCACATCCTACAAGAGATGGAATGCAACCAGCTGCAGATAAACCCAGGAGATAGAAAATAGCTACTTCTCTCTGGCAGTGGCCTTTCTGTTTGCTCAATTTCCCTTTAGCTCAGTTTTATTCTCCTCAGGCCTGTTTAGACTCCTATGCCTTACACGGAGGTTGCCCAGCCTTTGAGAGTTCACGGTGGAGCACCTCACTTCTACAAAACTTGTATTACAACTGTGGTCCTCAGGACTTAATCTTCAGCCAGCCACTGCCAGCACCAACTCTTTTCCCCAGTCAAGTTTGGTGACAGAAAAACAGCTGACCACTGGAGAGAGAAATGTTGGTTGATAACTACACATGCTCAGTAGGGCTTTAAAGGATGCATGCCAAAGCAAATCAAAATGGAGAGGCAAATTGCGTTCCACCTCAGTTCTGCTCTGCACTCATCTTTCCCTTTAATGTGGGTGGGTATGGGGGAAACTTAGCAATGGTGAAGTCCCTTCCCACTTTCGGGTTGGATGGTAGCACAGAGGACAAGCTCCCTACCCCGGCAGGAAAGGAATCCAATGGGCAGATCACCAAGAATTTGTAGGACAGAAACTGATGACAGTGTCTCTGTTTGCAGGTGTTTGGTCTCCTGACAGTAATATGTGCGATTGTTGATTGTGCCCTGACGTCCCGGAAACTTATACTTAACCCGAGTGGACCTTATAGGAAAAGATCTACTGATGACAACTAATAATTTGTACTCATTTTTACTAGCTATTAAAAACATAATTCTTTATTCTTCCGTATATTTTCTGCAGCTCTCATTTTACTGGCTTTACATCAACTTGACCCACACTAGAGTCCTTTGGAAAGAGGGAACCTCGGTTGAGAAAATGGTCCCAGATTGGCCTGTAGTAAATTTTCTTGATTGGTGTGGGAAGACCAGGCTCACGGTGGGCGAGTGCTGCCCCTGAGCTGGTGTTCCTGGGTGCTGTAGGAAAACAGGCTGAGCAAACTAGGGGTCACTCCTTTTTGCATCAGCTTCTGTTTCTAAGTTCCTGCCTCAAGTACCCGCCCTGACTTCCCTGGATGGTGGGCTACAAGCTGTAAAATGAAATAAACCCTTTCCTCCCCAAGTTGCTTTTGGCCATGCTGTTTTATCACAAATTCTTAGATGATGCGGTAGCTTGGCAGATTTCTGGACCCTGTACTCTACTGGCAGCCTCATTGAATATGGCTCAGGGCTGGAATCTGGCCAGGTATACCCCAAAATGACCCCAGAACCCCTTTCCTCTGGGTTGGCTGGCAGCAGCCCTGTGGGTGCGGTTCCTAGATTTAGAATGTTCAGGCTCGGCAAAGCCCCTTTCCCACAGATCAACAAGGACACCAGAAGACTGGGCTTACACTGCAGCCATCAGGCGCAGATGCACGCGGGATGGGCTGCCAGCAGCCGTTGACGCTAGTTCCCTGCAGCCGCCCCGCCCACTGAAGCCGCAGGGCCAACCTGACACAGGCTCCGGATCCACCATGAATCCTGCATACACCAAACGGGATTCCAAGCCTGATTTCAGCCGCACATCCAGCCGCTCCACATTACAATCTGCACATGCTTTCTCACGCTCGCCTTCAGTGGCATCTGCTGCCTCTTTCGCACCTTCAGCAACTCCATCCATTAGGTCAGAGAGGTCAGTGCAGAAAGGTCAAGGTGCCCAGGAATTACCAAAGAAATCACGCCCTGTAAAAGAGCGGCTGGCTAGGCTAAAGAAGACACTACATCAATCCTTCAAAAAACGCCCTGAGGGCAGGAAAAGGGTCCCAGAAAAAATCAGAGGCAGCCTCAAGGAGTTTTTCTTCTCACCCACTGGGATGCTGAAGGTCTTGAGGATGGTGAGCAGGGGCTGGCTGGCTGGAGGGAGAGTGGTGGCCTTGGAAGTTGACTGCCAAGGTGCTGCTTGAGCAAAGTCTCCGCAGTTCACTTTGCCACAGTTTTCTGACCCTTTCTTGTCCCTAAAACACCTTTTTGTTTTTTGTTTTTGAGACAGAGTATTACTGGCTAACTCTGACCCCAAAACTTGATCAGTCTAGGAAAAGAAAACAAAATAGAGATCTCATGATACCAAAGTAAAGCTAATATACTGGCCCAAGATGCTTAGCAAGTGTGAGATTCCAGGATGGATCCCCAAAATGGGGGGGGGGGAGGGGTTTACCATATTAACAACAACAAAAAACTCATTTGTTCTTTTAAAACATATTACAAAGAGGAAACACAAGAATGATTTCTATTAGAACTCTTAAAATAATCCACCATATTATTACAAATAAACAGTTATGAGACTAAATCAAATAAGGTCTGAGAACATCTGAAAAACTTGAACATTTGTTTCTGATTCCCATAAAGGAGGAAAAAGAAGAGGAGAGGCCTGTAAAATAAGAATAGAGATTTCACTGATATTCTAAAACTAAACATCTTTACTCCCAAAATCAACAAGATCTTTAGATAAACTATCACAAGTACTCTTGTTAAAATGAAAAAAAAAATTATGCCTACCAACAACTAGTGAGGTGCTTTTCTGGAATGACTAAGTCATAATTAAGAAAAAAGAAGAACACTTGAAAAAGGCAAAATATATTTCTTTCCACTGATATAATAAAATCTTAAATCCACTGAGAAACCATATAGAACAAAATAATTTGGCTAGATGACTAATAACTAAAAAGCTTTCCTATAAATAACTAAAATGTAAGAAGTGAAGCATAATGATGAACACCTTAATCCCAGCATTTGGGAGACAGAAGCAACATATCTCTGAGTTCAGAGCCAGCCTGGTCTTCATAATGAGTTCCAGGACAGCCAGAGCTATATAGTGAGACCCTCTCTCTAAAGCAAAATAAAACAAACAAAAAATAAGAAAATATTTCTCTTCACTACAGCCATTAAAATCATCAATATTTAGCAAAGAAGTAAAAATTCAAAACCTATAAGAGAAAACTTTAAAAATTTACAGAGAGGAAAAACACTAAAATAACAGTTTGTTATTGATTAAAAGTTAAGTGAAATCCCAATTAATGAAGAATGCAACCAAGATAAACATGGGCATTATAAACAGTCTGAAAATTAAAGATGAGAGAGCTAGGTGAAACAGTCATACAAGTGATCCCCTACCATTTGAAAAGTACTCTGAAGGCTGGAGAAGTCACTTAGAGCAGTGAAGAACTCTTGCTGCTCTAACTAGGTTTCGTTTCTAGCACTCTTGGCTCACAATCTCCTTTAAATCTGACTCCAAGGATCTGACAGCCTCTTCTGGCCTCTGTGAACACACACACACACACACACACACACACACACACACAATTTTAAAAAGAAAAGTACTCTAAAATTAACAACTCAATGAAAGAATAGACCCAAAAGAGATACAAATACGTCTGAGAGTTTAGTATATGACAAATTTGCATTTTGTGAGCATTGAGGGAAATCCTTGCACCTCCCACTTAATGACTGAGATAATCAGCTGTTTGGACAGAAAGAAAATTGGGTTTCCATCTCATTGTTTCTGTCAAAATCAACATCTATTTACTTAACCAATGTATACTTGGATTTCCTTCTAGAATTACAAACCAGAAGTAGTAATTTCTTTTCAGAAGACAGACTAGCTGGGTATGGTGACACATTATTTTATTTTGATTTTTCGAGACAGGGTTTCTCTGTGTAGCCTTGGCTCTACTGGACTCCCTTTGTAGACCAAGCTGGCCTCTAACTCACATGGATCCGGATCCCCCTGCCTCTGCCTCCCTGAGTGCTGGGATTAAAGGCATGCACCACCACGCCCATCGCCTGTCAGTGACACACACTTTTAATCCCAGCACTCAGTAGGCAAAGGCAGGCAGATCTCTGTGGGTCTGAGGCCAGCTTCTATTGCATAGTGAATTTCAGGCCAGCCAGGGATGCATAGTGAGATCCTATAAGAAAAACAAAATTTAGATTTGGATAGAGAAGGGGAGAAAAGTTTAAAAACTTTTCTGGCCTATGGTGGTGGCAGTACATGCCTTTAATCCCAGCACCATGGAGACAGAGGCAGGTGGATCTTTATGAGTTCAAGACCAGCTTGGTCTACAGAGTGAGTTCCAGGACAGCCAGGGCTATATACAGAGTGACTTAAAAAAACAAAAACTGCTCTGTGTTCAAGCTTTATTATTTGCATAGATTTTAATATTTGCATTTTATTTAATTTCCAAAAATAATTTTAAGTAGGGCTGTGAATATAACTCAGTAGAAGATTTGCGTGCCCAGCATGATAAAGAGCCAGGGTTTGATTCTTAGTACTGAAAAATTAATTAATTAAAAATTGAAAAATACAAACCAGGAATGTAACTCAATAGTAGAGGGCTTACCTGGCATATGCCAGGCCCTAAGCTCAATCCTCAGTACAAATAATAATAATAATAATAATAATAATAATAATAATAATAATAATAATAAATTGAAAAAATATTAGAAGCAAAATATTTATGGGAAACAATACAGGAGTGGGCTGGAAAGACAGCTTGGAACAAAAGTGCTTGCCGCAAGGCCTGACCTCCTACATTCAGAAGCTGGGTGATGTGGGTTGCAGCCTGCAGTCCCAGCATTCCTGCAGTGAGATAGAAGGCAGGAATAAGAGCCTGGAGGCTTGTGGGCCAGCTAGCCCAAAGCACATGGCATGGCAGCAAACAGCAAGAGGCCCTGCCTCAAGGTGGAAAGTGAGATCTGATAGCCAAAATTAGCCTCTGATCGCTACAAGCATACTATAACACACCCATGCCCTCACTCACACACACACACACACACACACACACACCACACACACACACACACAGACACCATACACACACACACACACACACAGACACCATACACACACACACACACACACACACACCACACACACACTTTTAAATACAGGCTATTTCAGTATAATAAACTTAAATAACAAATGCTGCCAGTTAAAATGTGCCACTGGTAAATCTAGGGGCATTGAACAAACTTGTTCTTTTCTTGCAGTGTATCATTGCAGGAGCCGTGTATTGTTTCATCGTTGGCCAAGCCGAGAACATGCTTATAGCAATCACGATTCAGGAAACCTTCATCGTCTTATTTTTTGTCATAATATATATGGTATCCCTTCAACACTTGCTGGTCTGTGTACACTGGCCTTTGCTTGTAAGTGTTCATTTTCTTAGTTTAAATGTAAGCTTTTCCCATAACCGCCAAAACAAGCCTGTCCTCACTTTCCTCTAGGGAAGAAAAGAGAGCTCTCTAGACAAGTGCATAGCAGAACTATGACAGAGTGTTGTTCTGGTCCCAGGAGAGAAACCATCCGAAGCCCAGAAAGGTTCCTTGGACTCCTCTGTCATCGTGACAGCCTCCTGCTTTTAGCTGAGAGTGCATAGCCCATCTCAAAGGGCTTGTGGGTTTGAACACGTGCCATGTTTTCACCTTGTCCTAAAGAAGACTCGAGTTAGCCTAGCCCATGGTAAATGCATTTTTTTAACCCATTGCTTATAGAAGAGTGCGTGCTTCTGCTTTTCAAACAGTATCACCCCAAGGAGACTAATGACGCACCCCAAACAAGAGTTGGCATAACAGAATTGTGGAAAATCTTTAGGAAAAAAAAAAAAAAACTCTTATAGATTATAGCATAATCCTATTTGTGTAAATGTAGGGGCTACAATCTTAAGAGGTGGGAGGTTTCCAGGAAGGATGTTGTATAGCTTTTTTCACACTTTCATTACCAACTGAGGATGCCTGACTTGTCCTGGGAGCCCCCAGCTGGAGAGGTAATACAGTTTTGTCTAGTGTCCTTTGCCTTGGGGCCTTACTAGCTCTGTGACCTTTATTGTTATAGAAGGCCATTGGGAAGGGCTGAGATAAGGCTTTGCTATGTAAAGCAAGCTAGATTTGCACTCATAAAGAAGTTTAGGCTGCTTCTGCTTTAGCCTCCTGAGCACTGGGATTACAGGCATTTGCATCAGACTCCTTAGACCTTGTCCCTTCAATTTCCCCATCTAGGAAATGCAGAAGAGACAAAGTGTGAAGAGAGTCCCTGCCTCCTAGAGTTTCTGTAATACTGAAAAGTATAAGGTGATGGCAGTGTACTTAGAACCAAGTACACACTCAAAACAAACTGCCACACCCCGTAAGCTATTTGGATGGCAAATACAACCCTGATATGGCACCTAACGCCTCCACATCCCACTTCCTTTGTCTATGTGATAGTAGAGATTGAATCTAAGGCCTTCGAACATCATGCAAGCACTCTACCACTGAGCTACATTTTTTTTCCTCTTTTAAGATTTGTTTTTATTTTATGTGTATGAGTCTTTTGCCTGCCTGTGTGTGAAAGTACCCTGCAAGCATGCCTGGAGATCATAGAAACCAAAGGACAGTCCCAGATCCTATGGAACTGGAGTCGCAGTCAGTTGCAAGCCAGTACATGGCGGCTTCGAACCCAAGCAAGGTCCTCTGCAAGGAGCAGCAAGTACCATTTACCGCTGAGCCATCTCTCCAGCCCCACACCTCTATTTATTTATTTATTTTTATTATTATTTATTTTTCATTTTGAGACAGGGTCCGTTTCCCAGGCTGTCCCTGAAGTCGCTCTGCAGCGTAGGCAGGCCTTGAAACTTGCGGTCTTCCTGAGTAGCTGAAATTACAGGCCTGTGCTCCCCACACCAGCCTCAGTTCCTTGAAGTACACATTTTCCTAACCTTAAAGTGGGGTGGGTTGCTAGTGAGCCAGGTCTCAGACATTTCCTTCAACTGTGTGAAGATTTTTCTAAAGAAGCTGCGCAGCCTTCTCTGTCCCACAAAGTAACGAGAAGCAAAATACTGACAAATATGCGCTGCTATCACGGGCTGTATGCAAGACAGTTTAGAGAGCATTAACTACCAAAAAGCTCCTGAGGGGAAACCAACATCTCTATCCATGGCAATATTCCCAGGAAAGTAACATGGGCATTTCTCAACACTTGCCATGCCCTGGACACCTTTCTGTATTTTGTTTTGTTTTGGTCCTTACAAGCACCCAGTGGGGCTGTGGTCATCTGCCACTCCTTACCTAACAGATGAGACAGCGTTGCCCACAGCCATACAGATGTTCCATTGAAACTGAGACTCGAGGCCAGGCGTCGACGACCTAAAGCCCAGACTCTTCCCTGGCTTTACCATCTTGAGATAGTTTCTCCAGCTTCACCCTGCCCAAACCTTAAGTCATCAAGGGATGTGACACCACATCCCTATGCCTTCCCCATATTCTCCGGCTTCCTGGTTGTTTCCTTAAAATGGAAGGCAAAATGGAAGGCAAAGGTGGATTTAGTACCCTGATGGACATTTATAGGTGTGAGTGACTCAACAGAAGTGATGGCCAAGATGACTACATTCCCCTGAGAGGAACTCAGGAAGCCTGGAGTTACTGCCATAAATCTACCTGGGTAACATGCCAAAACCATATATATATATACCCTCCTTTAATGGATTTTAATTTTATTTTTTAATTACGTGTATACAAGCAGAGTGGGGGGGGGGGCGTGCACAAAGAGTGTGAGTACCCATGGAGACCAGAAAGAGAGTGTTGTATCCTCCAGAGCTACGGTTACAAGACAGTTGTGAGCTGCCCAGCATGGGTTCTGGGAACTGAACTCAGGTTTTCTGCTAAGCCAGCTCTCCAGACTTCAAGAGCTTAAGAGGAAATAGAAGACAAGCTAAAAAGGATCACAAGATGCCATGCCTCACTGTAAGGCACATAGGAAAAGCCCAGGAAGTAACCGAGACGGGCCGGCTAACAAGCAGCTCCTGAGCATGAAAGATGGCTGCCCACGAGAGAACCTGCAAACACAGTGGTCACAGGGATCTCAGGCCAGCTGTCCCGCTCACAGGCCTTTGAGCAACTCCAGTACGCCCTCTCTTCTTTCCACATCCAACTGATGGGAAAACATCCTATTCTCTGAAGATGACTATGTGAGCCCCTTGTGGGATTCAGCGCTCCCAACTTTTTTCATGCAGTTGTTCTCTAGAGCATGGGCCAGTGTCTCACACAGCATCTGGAATATGTTTGACTTTCTCAGAGACTAACAGAAAAACTGAAGGACCAAGGTTGTCCAGGTATTCGGTTGTTCAACTAGCAAGTAGTACATATAACAAACCACCACACTGTTAGGCAAGTGGGGAGTGACCTAACAGACTTGAAAAATTGTTTTTTGGTTGTTGTTTTTTTAACTCTTCAAAATAGGACCCAAACTCTTACTTCTCATTTCCCCTCCTTTCTACTCTTCCCCTTTCTGTTCCCATGAGATGAAGCCTTAAGCTTGCTATGTAGTCACGGATGACCGCTGACCCTCTTATCCCATCTCCTGTGTGCTGGGATTACAGGTATGCATCACTGTGCCCCAAAATTAAAGGTACATTTTTATTTACTAACTATAATTTTAATTTTGGACCTCTCGAAATTATTGGGGATCCTTGTTCCAAATGATAGTCAAGTAGGAAGCCCATCTCACCTGGGTGCAATGATGTGGTCTGAGTCTTCACAGTATGTAGAGGACACAGTGAGAAGGGATGGTATTCCTGAGGAAGGCAGAGGCCCATCTGTGCACGGCCAGGCACAGTGGCAACTTCAGCCCTGCCACGCAGAATGGCATTTCTCACCATGTACAGAAGAGGTAAACAAGAGAGTCTGTACTTAAAGCAAAAGGAATGGGGGAAGGGCAAAAATTAAAAAAAAAAAAGAGAAGAGAGAGAAGGAAAGGAAAAGAGAGAAAAACAGAAGATAACCATGGACATCACACTGCCGAGAGTCCTAACCACTTCCTGGGTGACCGACTCTTGGGCAAGTTACTGCCAACTATCCCGTGGGGATTGTAAAAGTCTGGTGAGAACCAACTGAGTTCTCATATCAATGCCTTGGCCCAGTACATGGACCATAGTGACTGTCCAATAAATGTGTGATAGAGCAGATAGGGTAGAAGGCGAAGTGCATCTCCCAGGGACAGCTCAGGAGCTGACCCCTTCACGATGAGGAGACAGAGCAAAGTGCGGTGAGCAGTAGCCTAGTGAGGTAAAATTATGAGAGTGGCAGAGATTAGCCAGGTCTATTATTGTGTTGTTATTAATATGCTTTGGTCCAAATTTTCAAATGATCTGGAACCATAGCTAGTTCATCTTGACTTTTAGGAGTCAACATTGTTTTCTTTTAGTTTGCTGCCTTTGTTTGAGGTGGAGGCTCACTCTGTAGCCCAGGCTGGCCTTGAACTTGAAGTGATCCTCCTACCTCAGCTTCCCAAGGGCTTTATACTCTGTTTCTCAAATTCTCATTCCTATCTTTGAGTATCTTGCTTTACCCCATCATCCGCTACAAAGTTTCCATAAACCCTTGAACTCCGGCCTAGCCCCAGCCTGCCTCCCCACTGTAGGCAGACCTCTGTTTCAGCCAGCTTAGACTTAACCCTTGGCATGCCTGTGCTATGGGCTCATGCCAATGTTAACCTCCAGTAGAGACATGAGTGCCTTTTCCTGAGGCAGGTCACACTCTGTGACCAGGCTCTGGGCTCACCAGTCATAACAGGAAGAACCCAGAGTTTGCAGTACATTCATTCTCTTCATACTGTCAGAACAGATATCATAAATCTACGTTTTATGCACCCACTCTAATTACCAGAGGCACATTCTCTGTAATGTTGCAGCTTCACTGGTACCATTTAACCTTCAGATCACTACGATCAATCCCAATCATTATGCCCATATTCAAAAAGAATTTGCAGGTTGGCAGAGGAGTGACTGAAAACAAAACAAAACAAGACCCCCCAGGGCCCACATCCAAGAATTGGAAACCAAAGACCTCAGTAATAAAAACACAACACTGTGGACTTCTTGTTCCACCTCATGTGGACTCTCCAGAAGCCACAGATGATGACAGGAATGGATGCCATACTGCACTTCTGGTCACAGGTGAGATAGCTCATAACTTCCTTCCTTTGGGTGCTCCTGATGGGAGACAGCAATGAGAAGAGTTCAGACTCCTCTCCTTAGCAATTCAATCTTAAACAACATATGTCCCTAAGATGGCTATTGCATCCTTTATTAAAAAATCACATGGTATTTTTTTTTTTGAGAGCTGCTTTGTGACAGTGAAATAGTCTGTCCTAGTGAAATAGTCTGGGAATGGCTTGGCACATTGGAGGGAGCCGTTAAGATCATCACGGTTCCTCACACTGAATGGCCAGGCTTCTTCCTATGTTAGGCTCCTATCTCAGGCAGGTAAGCCATCCACATTTAAAGAGTGTGGTAAGGAGATAGTTCATTTGGCAAAGTAATTGCCTTGCAAACATGACCCAAATTCAATCTCCAGAGCCCTTTTTTTTTTTTTTTTAAATTTGTAATCTCAGCATTAAGGAGACAGCCACAGGCAGCTCCCTGGGAGCTCTCTGGCCAGATGCCTGGCCTGTTTGAAAAGGAGAGAGCACACAGAACAGCCATTCACTCCAGAAAATCACAACTGCTCTCCAGGCAGGTTTGTGTGTTCTCAGGATATGTGAGCTAGCAAAATAATAAATATAACCCAACTTCTAGAGCATTGATTTACCTGTGGATTTAGGAGTTACAGTAAATGAATGAACTACTAATATAAAAGTTACCCTCCCCAAGAGTCGGGTGTGGTGGTGCACACCTTTAATCCCAGCACTCAGGGTGGCAGAGGCAGGCAGATCACCGTGAATTTGAGGCCAGCCTGGTCTACAAAGAGAGTCCAGGACAGCAAAAGCTAAACAGAAAAACTATATATCAAAAAAACAAAACAAAAAACAAAAACAAAAAAAGAAGTAACCTCCAAACCCTTAATATATATATATATATTAAAATAAATAAGTTATAAGATAGAGTGATAAATTCACACTAAAATATAAAACTTTGAAAAAAAGTCATGTTATGTAAGGTCAATTTTCGGCCAGCTGTAGACCATAGAATCTAGAATTTCTATACCCTTTAAGAAAAGTAAAAAAAAAAAAAAAAAAAGTCAATGAGCCAGGTGGTGGTGGCACACGCCTTTAATCCCAATACTCCAGAGGCAGAGGCAGGCAGATCTCTGAGCTTGAGGCTAGCCTGGTCTACAGAATAAGTTCTAGGACAGCCAAGGCTACACAAAGAAACCTTGTCAAGAGGAAGAAGAAGAAGAAGAAGAAGAAGAAGAGGAGGAGGAGGAGGAGGAGGAGGAGAAAAAAAGAAAGAAAGAAAGAAACAAAGAAAGAAAGAAAGAAAGAAAGAAAGAAAGAAAGAAAGAAAGAAAGAAAGAAAGAAGCCAATGGAAGGGGATGAAAAGATGATTCAAATTTTAAGAGTGGGCACTGTTCCTGCAGAATATCCAACTTCAGTTCCCAACATCTATATAAGATAGCCCACAACCACCTGTAAATCCAGCTCTAGGGGAATCAAACACCTTCTTCAGGCCTCTGAGAGCACCTGCACTCACATGGGTATGTAGCCACATACAGACTCTAGATAGATAGATAGATAGATAGATAGATAGATAGATAGATAGATAG
>NW_026596034.1:20932782-20934286 GCF_907164565.1 Psammomys obesus
TAGATAGATAGATAGATAGATAGATAGATAGATAGATAGATAGATAGATAGACAGACAATAGAGATATGTGTGCATGCATATATGTAATAAAAAGCCAATGGAAATGTTAAGTTTTTCCCTAATGTTATAATGAAATTAAACCTATTTCTACAATGTCCTATCCAAGACCTTAAAATCACACAAACTCATGGCTCTGAAAAATATAATTATGCCCCTGAAGGTCTCTGTCAATCAAAGAGGAAGTGTCCAAAAGGCATCTGTCCTCGAGTGTGTAATTGACAAGTTTCAATATTTTGAAATTACGTTCTCATTTAAAATTTACCATTTTCAACTGTGTGTGGCAGGATCTTATCAACAGTTGCATGTCAGCTGTATTCCTTGGGTTGATTGGCTTAAGAACAATTGAAGAAAAAGGAAGAAAGAAATTGGTGTATATCGGAGGGGTAAGTAGAGGCCATCACGATTCTATGTAAGATCAGCGTTCTATTAAGATCGGGGGCCAGTGAGATTGCTCAGTATGTAAAGGCACCTGCCAGCAAGTCCAGTGACTTGAGTTCAATACCCCAGATGCACACC
Organism: Psammomys obesus; assembly: GCF_907164565.1. Taxonomy (NCBI): domain Eukaryota; kingdom Metazoa; phylum Chordata; class Mammalia; order Rodentia; family Muridae; genus Psammomys; species Psammomys obesus. Next base: position 20,933,360 of record NW_026596034.1, read on the forward strand.
AGAGGAGAGACTGACAAGTGTACTCCAGGCACCACAAGTGCCAGGACACACAGGTGCACATATACACACAAATAAAGAAATACAAATACTTTAGTGGAAAGTAACGTAAGTATTTCAGGACCCTGAAAAAGGAAACTGGAAGGCCATCATGATATCATTAACAAAAGAGAGAAGATTTATTTATTTTTAATTTTTAATTGTGTGTGTGTATTTCTGTGGAGGTCAGAAGAGGACATTGGATTCCCTGAAACTGGAGTTAAAAGACAGTTGTGAGCCTCTATATGGTTGTTGAGAACCACTCCTGGGTCCTCTCCAAGAGGAGCAAGTACTCTTAAATACTGAGCCATCACTCCAGACCCCCTTCTCATTCTTGTAGTGACTTCCTCAAATGATGTCAAGTTGCCCAAACACCAAATTCAATAAACTCAGTTTTAAAATGTATTCTCCAAATAAATTTTTACTCTATAGAACAAAACTGTCTTAAGAAAAAAAAAATCTTAAAATAGGTGTCTTAGTTACCATTCATTGAAGATAACATGACCAAAGAAACTAAAGAAAGAAAGCATTTAATTTGGGGCTGGCTTAGAGTTTCAGAGGATGAGAATATGACTATCATGATTGGAATCATGGTAATAGGTAGACAGGCATGGATATGGAGCTGAAAGCTTATATCTGAGCCACAGGCAGCATGTAGAGAGTGAGAAACTTATATTTAAAAAAAAAAAAACATAAATCTATTCTTGGCTTGGACTTTTGAGACCTCAAAGTCCACCACCAGTGATACACCTCTACACCTCTTCCAACAAGGCCACACCTCTTAATCCTTCCTAAAGAGTTTACAAACTGAGAACCAGACATTCAGCTCTATGACCCTACAGAAGCTCTTCTCATTGAGAACACCACACTATGACTTTGACTTCTCTGGGC